>NW_014543268.1:371426-437514 GCF_000741045.1 Vigna radiata var. radiata | reverse complement strand
ATATATATATATATATATATATATATATATATATATATATATATAGGGTTTACTAATTTATCTAAGGAAGTTTTTCAGTTTGTACATTTTAGTAAAGTGTACCAAGTTTTAGGTTACAAAAATGTTCCTATTAAAAAAAACCAACTTTAAATCCAAGGACATTTTAATAATTTTAAAATTTAATTTAAAATAAAAAAAATAAAAAGTAATTATTAAAAATCCTGATATTTGTTTTTTAAAATAAAAAATAAAATAAAAGGTAGTTGTTTTTTTAACTCAGACGGGTTCTATAAACCCAGACAGGTTCTATAAACCCAGACGGGTTCTATAAACTCTAAACCCTAAACTATTATATTTTTTAGAAGATATTCCTTTAAGTCATGGAAAATATGTTGCCTATGGATGTGATCCACCCATTTTTAAAAAAACAACGTAACTATAAAAATTATATGGGTTAAATATGTTTTTAGTCCCTATACTTTGGGGCGATTTTGGTTTTAGTCCCTCTTTCAAACTATAGTACAATTTAGTCCTTCAACCTTAGAAAATTCTGGTTTTAGTCTTTTTTACCAAATGTTTTAAACTTTATTTGTTGTTTCAAGCACGTTACATTATAGCATTTGGATTGTTTACACTGTTTGACACATTTTTGCTTCAATGTTAATTGAGAAACGCGTTTGAAACAACAAATAAAGTTAAAAAAATTTGGTAAAAAGGACTAAAACCAGAATTTTCTAAAGTTGAAGAACTAAATTGTACTATAGTTTGAAAGAGGGACTAAAACCAAAATCGCCCCAAAGTATAAGGACTAAAAATATATTTAACCCAAATTATATCTATTTAAAAATATTATAATTAAAAATATTTCTTAAGTAGTGAAAAATAACTACTTTTTTTATTTTTTATTTTAAAAAACAATTAATGAATAATTACCTTTTTTAGTTTTTATTTAAATTAAATTTGAAAATTACTAAAGTACCCTTATATTTAAAGTATGTTTTTTTTAAATAGAGATATTTTTGTAACTTAAAATTTGGTACATATCAACTGAAAAATCATTTTACATAAATTAGCAAACCCATATATATATATATATATATATATATATATAACAAATCATTAAATAAATTAGAATCATTGCATTTTATTAGCCAATTTCATATAAGTGATCTAATTAATTGGTTATGACTAAGGACGTATATATCATGAAAAGATTATTGTGTAAACACTATAAATAATGTTTTAATTTATTGAGGGATCAAATTAAAATATTGAAACTTAAAGAAAAGTAACTAACAAAGGTTATGTAAAAAAGATCATGGTTTCCGTATGTGAGCTAGTTCGTCATTCCTTTCTTTTTCTTCATCCCTTATAAAAAAAATAAAAAAGGAACCTAAGATACTCTACAGAGGAAAAATCTTATACCAATATTCGTTATTCATTAATTGTTCCCTGTCAATCCAAGTATGTTTCTGATTTATGTTCTAAAAGAGATGTTTTTTATTCTAAAGGGGATTGAGAATTGCTCTGATTATGAAACGGTTTATTGCTCATTAATTATTGATTTGTGTGATTCATAATATAACAAAATAAAATTCTTCTAGGTTACTGAAATGAGCAAAATTGAACTAGAAAAATATTTATCCTAAACCAAAAAGAAATACTAACTATGATAAGAAGGGTATAAAATAAAAGGACAATCATCTAAATCAAAGATGTAAAAGAAAGAGGAAGCTTAATTTGACACTAACCTGCTACCAAGAGCAAACATGCCACTTCTCTTAATCATCCCACCATCCAATGACAAAGCTCCTTCATGAATGCATGGGAGAGCAAGCAGCATTTCCTTCCGGGTTTTATATATTTGTAGGCGAGAAAATATTCCATAAAATAGTGTCTCTCTAAGACCATACCCAATCTCAGTAACAAAAGATAAATGTTTTGAGTCCAAATGGATCATGTTCACTGCATAATCCACAAACCCAGCTGGCCACTCCCCATTAGGTAATCTTGGCTTTGGAAGAGCCAACTTCTTTTGTGGATCATCAGCTACCAACCCTCCAACAAAGGGCCTGCAATAATAACAACCATAACATTGATTTAAAATGTATGACCAAAGAGGTTCACATTCCTTCTAAATTATGCATGTATAGATTTTTGTTTTTTAAGGTAAAAGTCACTTGTTAATGTCTGATTCTATTTGCTGATATTCTTCCTTCCCTTCTACTTTTACCACCAAGCCAATTCTATATCCCCTATGAATGTATAGAGTTGGATATGGCTTGTGGTTAAGACAATAATAGACAAAAAGACCTTGCACATGGCACACAAAATTAACCATAAATAGGATCTTTATGTCTGTCTCCCTTTATATGAACCTATGCTGCTAAAAAAATGTCACAAGAGGAGCTAAATTTACATGTTTGTCAAACTTGCCTTAAATCTGCAAGAGATATGACAGAAAACCTGCCATTAATTCTCTTCCCAATTGAAGACCCTATGCCATACAATCCAGCATTACAGTTTATCAAGCCCTCATTATCATACTTCTCCAGTGCATTAATGCCTTCATAGGAACTGCAGACAATCGCAAGCATTGTCTCCAAGCCCAAAAACTCAGAAAGCATCCTGTATTTAGACAAAATCGAAAGTTTTTTAGTTAATAGTTGTAATAGATGCTTCTTTCTCTAGTTCTAAGATTCACACCAGTACCGTTGTGCTTGGAAATTTCATCAGTATTAATGACTGTATTTAAAGAACAATGAGACTCATGTTCTAAAATCTGAAAATTAAATAAGACTACAAGAGATATTGTCTGTTGTAAACAGATGGGTGTTAAAAATTTCAAAATAAAATGAAATAAATTATATTAACCTGCTAAGATTATCGCTCTCAACTTTGCCAAGGGTTGCAACAACTCCAACAACGTCCTTTGTTAATGTTAAACCCGATGTCTTAGCATTACTTTTTAGCCAACTATATACACCAGCAGCAGAGTTTTCTTTCTTCAGTATCTGTTCCATTGTTTCCTCTTCAGTATGAAAGGCACCATTTCCACTATCTGATGTAATTACATTATTTGAATGGTACTTTGCAAGTCTCACTAAAAATTTCATTAGCAAAAACATTGGAGTGAGTTAAATTTGAAAAACTCGATTAAAGTGGCTCTCTCCACTAATGAGTAATGATACGATGCAGTATTAAACTGAGCACTTTATTTAAAATTCTAATTACTCCCCACATATCCTCTACTTTTCCCTAGGGAAACAAGTAAAATAAAAACCAGAATAGATTTCTAGACATACCTTGCAAGTCCAATATTGATTCAGCTAACTGGTTTGATTGAGAATCAATGAACTTAAGGTTATCTTCGTGCTGTTTGATAATCTTAGATCTCTCTCTGATGTCATCGTTTAGATTCAGCTGAAACAGCAAAAGAAAATGACGTGGAAAAATATTACCACCATAAAAACTGTAAAGCACCAGAACAATTAAAACATTTAAGCTACATAGTAATATTAACACGAATTCATCAACATCACTTGGTTCAACCACTGTCAGATTCTCAAAAAAGATTATATTCAGTCACAGGTTCTTCATGGGACTTTTAGTACTCAATCAAATAACAAAATGAAGGTCCTGCAATCAAAGGGTTTTTACTGCAATAATCTGTAAAAAATGTCATTCATAAAAAAATGGTACAAATACAAAGACCCTAGTATATGATTAACTGGGATCAAGTATCTCGGTTTACTTCAATCAATAGAAGAGCCATGCCCCCAAATCAAATCATGATTTGTGTCACCAACAAAAGGTTTCAAAAAGCAATACTTATAAAAACAGTACCTTTCAGAGTTTTCACAACCATAGTTGCAGCCAATTAACCTCAACATTTTTAGAACTTTTCACAACTGTAATTGTGGATGAACAGCCCACAACCTCAAGGTTTTTGGAGTTTATGCACCTTAATTGCAGTGAGTTAAGTAGGATCTATTCACACAGAGTTCTCTTATAATTCAATAGATCGCGAAGAACCGGTAACCACCATTCGTACAAACCGAAATTGGGTCTCCCAAAATCCCTCATTATGCAGGAATTTAAAGAATCTCAACCTATGATTTAAAAATTGAGGACTAAAATGGACTAAACTCCAAATTTTGCCGGACCTGAACAATAAAAACTGAGCTTGCTGCACATCCTTTAAACGGCAAAAACTTAACCTTGGTAGGAAGTTTTAAACTTTCACATTAGCTTCGTCCATGTTAAGATTTAGCTCATGCAAATAACAGAAAAATTACAGCATAAAATATTGCATAGCAGCAAAGGTAGAATGGTACGAAAAAAACCTCACCGTGTGGTTAAGCTGAGACATAACGGAACCCTGCTGTTGTGTTGTGATGACTATCTTTGTGTGTATGCTCTGTTTTCTTTCAAGTCAAATTCCCAAACTTTGCTAATTTCAATCGTTAAATACCAAAACATAGCAGTCAGCGGTGGTACTTTCGTCATTTTGTTAAAGTTCTCTGACATCTGAACCCTACATACATTTGATGCTTTAAATACTTCACACAACAGAGTTCCGAATCCAAGGTTTTATCGCTCTAAATCTTTAACGTTGGTTACGCCTGCCAACATTTTCATTTACTTTTTAAAATTAAATAACATTTTTCTATAATGATATCTTTTGTAATTTTATACTACTATTTAATCTTTTTTTCTAATTTCTATTAAATCAACAACAACTACATTTAATAGTGATACATTGTATAATAATAAATGACGTGGGTTAATTAATTAAGATTAGCCCGTTGACAAAAGTAAATGAATATAAATATATGACACGAGTAACGAATACCTATCCCATCTAGGCTAAGCACGTTTAATCATGGAATTCTTATGAGTTAGGCTACCGAAAAGCAAATGCATTTGTTGATATGAGTAGCCAAATCAATTCCTTTAAGCTATCCTTCAACTGTATAGTCTCATACCTATACAATCTCCAGATCCCTCTCATTCCGGTGTATGTTCCATTTGTCCATGTGCCTCTTTCACTCGAAATCTGCCAGCCGCTCCTTGTCCGTGCCCCCTGCACCATGCTTCTTGCACCGGCGATCACTTCCCGCCTTCGTCAGTGCCCGGATGTCACAAATATGACCAAAGTAAAATTATTCAAAATAATTAAATATTTATAAAAATAATCATGATAATAGGAGAAAAAAGTATTTAAGTCGACCTAATTTCAAAATAAGCATTCATTATCTTTCAGTTTATTTTGATTAATTATTAAAAAAATAGAAATATGAGTGGTGTGATAACTCAAAATCTTGAACTAAATAGATACAACAAACTCGTTAATTTGCTACAAAACATTATAGAATATTTTTATCAACCGTTTTACTTTTAAAATGTTACTTAAGTGATATTTAAACCAAAATCTATCTTTTTATCTATTTATCTCTCTCTTTATCTATATATATATATATATATATATATATATAATTCATAAACCAAAATAATAAAGAGTATAAAAAAATATACATACTTATTTATATTATTTTGTTCAACTGAATAAGCTAATTCTAATTATAAAGAAGCCAATGTTATTATTTTTATTTCAAAAGTTTGTTATTATTATTTTTTTTTTCAAATAGATTCTATAACAAAAATAAAGATGTAATCATGAAGCCTTTTTATAAATTTGTAAATGTTGAATTGATGCAAACAAAATCTATAGTGAGATGAGCTATGATAATTTATTCTCCAAAATATTTATAACTGTTTATTATTTAAAGCCATAAATTGTGGAAAAAAAATCACAAATATGATGCAAGACCTAAAAATTTATTATTTTAAAATTTCAATTAATAAAAATATTTAAAAATGTGTTAATAAGCTATTTCTGACACTTGTGGTTTATAACAATAGGGAAATCCATCACAACAAAAGGATGCTAGTCATCGGCCGAAAATTCACTAAATCGATCTTTTAGTAACAAAATAAATGTTTGGGCTTGTTTGCTTCATCGTCCAATAGAGGGCATATTCTTCCTGCACCTCTGTATATTTCCTCCTGCAACCTCATATAAAATATTATTATTTCATCTTTTTAGATTCAAAAAATCTAAAATTCAAAGATTTGGAAGTCACTTTTTTCTTTAAAAAGTATTTTGTAAACAAAAAAATAACTTCTAAATTATTTAACTCGAAAGTCATATGATTTTTAGATTAAGTAATCTAGAAGCATTTTCTTAGATATTTTTAGTTTTTAAATTATGAAATTTTAAAAAAATATAAATTAATTAATCCAGAATTTTCTTTTAACTTTAAAGATAATCCAAAAAGGATAAAATGGAAAACTTCTTTTATGTGGGGTGCAAGAAGAAGCATACGGAGGTGTAGTTTTACTGGCCATAGTTCATTAGACTTGGGAAATTTCTTCTTACACCCTATGTTTTCTTCCTACACCGTCATGTTTTCATCCTTCACCCCATAGCTTCTAACCCCTGTTGAAAATAATAGAAAACGACCGAGTAAGATTTTTTCCGTGTTTTATCGAAAGGGGTAACAAAATCATTTCACGAAAACATCAGGATGCAGGAAGAAAATCCCTTAAGACTTTTTATTATTATTGACAATTATTTTCTTGATATTTAAGTTCATGTTTAATTAATTTGTACAAAATTGCTTTGGATAGAAGTTGATTGTGCCTAGAAAATATCTGCGATTACGAAGGTTTTAGAGAATTTGGACAATGATATTTTTCCTACACAAGAGACTTTTTTGAGAGATAGTAACAAAAAGAAGATGAAGTTAGGTGGTAGCTATCTAAAAAATAAAAAGGATGAAAATTAAGAAACACATGTGAGTATGTTCCTCGTTTAAATCGTCATACATTCACCATTGAATTTGAAGCAACCATGGAAGAAAAAGAAGGTGGATGGGACAGGCTAACGTGTGGTTTTGTGAAGGAGCTAATCAAGTCAATCATACCCACTTTCCTTCCTCTTATGGAATCAAACAGTTGATAGCTTTGTTTTTGGATGGATATGCATGCAGAAAAAAAAAAGACTTATATTGATAAGTGACCACCACCACACATGGCATGTTTGCTACTTCAGATTTTATTACACAAAACCAACCCCACATCCCATCCACACACTAATCCTTCACCACCCCTAAAGAGAAAGGACAAGGATGCTTTAAACATTCAAGATTAGAATCATCATCCAAACTCGAATAAAGGCTATGTTTCTGCCACTTGAGGTATGGGCAACGACCAACTTCACTGCCTTTTCGATCCTTATTTCCTCGTATTTTCACTTTTTTCAGGTACGTAACACTAACAACAACAATACTATGCATGTTTCAGCTCCCCATGTCTTGTTCCTAGGACCAGATACATTTTATATGCAAACTTTTTATTATCATTATATATGTGTTAAACTTGGACACTGTTACTCATTATAATTAGTTATTAAAGTTTGTCTCCTACTTCTTGTTTTACATTAATGAGTGCAATGTCATATACCAGTACAATTTATAATTCTTTTGTATTACTATAACAGTTTTGATAACTGTAATTTTAGAAGTGTATGTAGAATACTGAAATATGACATGCTAAAAGTTTGTCACCAAAGTTATATCATATGGCAATGACATGTCTAAATAGAAAAACAGTAATTGACACTAGAAAATCAACAGGTATAAGGAAGAAAAATCTTTTTCCAACCCTCTTAGATCTTGAAGGAATGGATTTACTCTCAAAAGACAAAAGAAAATCAGAGATTTACAACTCTGTGATGCAGTAGCAGTAAAACATGTTACTGTGACAAAGTTGACGACTTGGGTGGCTACACTTGAGTTGTCTGCTTCTATATATCTCATGTGATTACCGACAAGATTTGGAGACAACACTCTGTTTCTTAAAAAAAATACATGAGAATTTTACAGAGCAATGTGGCTCTTAATCTTGTATCTCAACAGATACTGTTTGAAGGAGTATTCAACATTTAATTTGTTTTCCGATATTACGAGGAACTTAATATGTGTTTTTGAGATTAAAAATATAGTAAAATCTCACAATATAATAAACAAAAATACATTTGGAGGAAAAGAAACAACTGATATAGATGAAATATCTATTACAAACTTGAACATGTGAATGCTAATATAACAAAAAACTATACTTCGATACATATACTTTTTTACATTTACACCAGTGCAAAAACGTTGTTTAACGTCAGTTAATTTGGGCTTTTAACGTCACTTTCACATCTGACGTCTAAACGGGTGACGTCTATGGGACGTCGCAATTCTTCAGAACCGACGTCCATATAAACGTCGCTTAACGATATTCACCGACGTCTATAGAGACGTCTGCTTATACGCACACCGACGTCTAATTACTCTATATAGACGTCCACCTATGACTAAACCGACGTCAACATGAATATATAAAGAGGTTTTAAATGACACTAACCGACGTCTACGTTGTTATAAACGTCGGACATTGCTTTAACCGACGTCTAACAACAATTTTGTGTTTTAATGCAGTTTTGATCCAGGCTTTCGGTAGCATTGTGTAACACTCTCCTCTCGCTAGTTTCCCCACAAAAAAAGCTTGCGTCTTTTGAATCTCCTAGTTCTTTCAACCCAAAATCGAACCTTGGTCCATGGCTACTTCCCATTATTCAACCGTAACAGAAAAAAAGTACGGTGTCGAGAAGTAGACAAAGACCCAAGTTCCATTTTGGGTCGGAAGAATTAGAAAACTCAAAAGATCACCACTCTTCTTGTGAGGAAACCAGCAAAGGGAGAATGTTGCAATATGTTACCCAAAGAGAGGATCAAAACTGCACTAAAACACAACACAAAGAAAACAAATTTTAATCCGTTGAACGACAAGATAATCGATAAAAAACTAAAGAAAGTTTAAACGGTAAGTATAAAAAAAACAACCACGCACCTGGGATGCAAAAGAGAAAAAGGAGAGGACGAAGACAATGACGTTATGAGAAACGACAATGCAATGCCGCAAGAGATAAAAAGTAGAGGCGCGCAAGCGAGTAAAAGAAGAGGAGAAGCAGAGAAAAAGGAGAAGAGATGAAGACGTCATCAAAAACTAAATGGCGAAAAGAGTCTGCGGTCTATTTAAAATGAAATGGGGCGTCGGTTGCTAAGAAACCAACATCTATAGACGTCGGTGTTTCAGGGGATCAGACGTCTATTCTACGTCAAGAAGCTGAAAAGATTGACGTTTGATTTCCTGTCAGGGGTAGTTCACGTCGATGTCCCTCCTAGCCGATGTCTAAACCCCTCGAATTTGGTGAAAATAATTAATTACAGGAACTTAGACGTCGCTTACGTTCAGAACCGACGTCTTAATTGAAGAATTTTTGTCTTCCCGCCTTCAAGACAGGCCTTAGACGTCGACGTTTGACTATATGTGACGTCTAAGCGTCTGGGAATTAGGTCAACAACATTAATTGTAGCCCAGTCGACATCGAGTTTTCAGGGGATCCGACGTCTAAAGCTAACGTTTGATTTCTTTCAGTCACTTGAACGTCAGTGCCCTTTTCTAGCCGACGTCGAATTTACTGTCTTATCACATACCTCAGGGTCTTGGACGTCGGTTTGCGGCAGGTGAGACGTCTATGATGTCATAAACGTCGCCTAACATCGAAACTGACGTCTACTTTACTATTATATTTACGATAATGTCACCGTACAGTAATAGACGTCGGTTTTTCACGAAAACGACGTCTTATGGGTGATGTTAAACAGCATTTTTCCATTAATGTTATTTATATTATTTTTTTTCTAAAATTTACAAAAATTCAGTTTTTTAACACTATTTTATTTTTATTAGGTGTATTAAATAAATGTCGATGTCTTACTCTTTATCTAATATAATATCTGTAAGCTTAACTTATTAACAAGGTCAATTTTTAACTTTCTCTTCAGCATACAACTTTTAACAATATTATTTCAATGCAGATTAAAATTATTTATACTTTTTGAAAAATAATAATCCTGTAAGAGATTATAAACTATTGAAGAGGAAAATAGATGTTATGATAATGTAATATTTCATCTTTCTACAATAAAAATTATATTATGTTTAGGTATCTAAGTTTTACTAACGCAAAAAAATCTTAAAGAGAAAGCACACATTTCTTAACTTAATAAAAATATTCATATCCACAGAAAAGCCAAAATTCATAATAAATATAAAGAAAAAACGTGAATAGATATCTAGAATAATAAATATATTTAGGGCCTAAAATATTAATAAAGATAAATCTTAAATTGATAAAGAATAAAAAATTCTTAAACGACTTATATCATTGCAAATGAAGTTTATCCATTATTATTTTTCTTTATTAAACTAAAGGTTTTAAAAGAAAAAAAAAAAAAAAGACCTTATAAAGAAGTAGGTAAGAGAGATCTTTAAACACTTTATTCTTTCTTTAACTCTTTCAAAAACTAAAAGATAACAATGTGAGAATCAAGTGCAGTCATTTAGATTGTTGATACGAGATAGTTCTACATGTAAAAATATTTTTCCTTGAGAATGTTTTGCTAAGAGAAAATGATATTGTTGTAGGATTTGATACTTAAATTATTAGAAATTTTTATGGCAAATTTTGAAAATGTATAAGGAATGTTTTGTTTATTGTCATGTTATATCCTAATAAGGATAATTAACTTTGGTATCTGCTTCAACATTGAATTAGATATATGAAAAATAAGGTGAAATTTTTATTACATCATAAATCCAATTATGAATATGCATGTGCTTGTTTAATTTTCACTAATTTGATTTAATTATAATATGTATATTAATACATGCACTTGTGGATGATGGGAGAGATGATTCTAAGAACAGTCTAAGTTACATGTGTTTCTTGGACTACTGTGTGTGTCCACCAATGTAATTATATTAAATTGGATTAGTATAAGTATTTTAGTTATTTGTTTGTTTGCAAATTTTATTTAGATTTAATAGAAACAAATTTTCAAAACATACTTTTTTTGGTAAAAAAACGTTCATAATTTAATTATTTTTGCAGAATTATATTTTTTAAAAATTACAAAAAAGAAATATCTTACAATGTTCATAAAAATATAAAATAATATATTATATTGTAGTTAAATAAAAATATATTAACTAATTTTTATAGTAATATTTCATGAAACATTATTATAACAACATTAGTTGAAAAATAATGTGAACTTATTTGATAAAAAAAATAAATTAAATATTTAAATTATATAAATATTATTGAATAATATTTTAATATTTAAAAGATAAAAATATTAATGTTTAAAAAATTATAATAAGAATTTTTTGGAAAAATATAAATAAGAAAATGATTCTTGTTTGTAAATTATGGGTTAATATTTCTTCAATTCCACCTAGCTCACAAATTAAGTAAAATCTCATAAGTTTAATCCATTTTGATAGTTTAATATATCAATTTGAAGTCCCTAATTAATCAATGTTTTTCAAAAATAAAATTAAAAACAGAATGACTAATATAAACAGATTTTAAGCCACTGCCCAAATACAAATGGATTTACTGTGCTTTGTCACATAACTGTTCTTTTTATAATCAATTTTCCATTGTTTTTTATTTTTTTGAAGTTGCAAGTTTCAATCACTTTAAAAAGGCAACACATGCACCACATGATTGTTCTCATTGCAGAACTCATTAGTAAAAGTAACTTAGCACGTGAACATTTTCTACAATATCAAATTTCAAAACAGGGACACCGACACCTATGATGCAGGACCACTCAACACACTGCTATGCTATGTGCTAGTACTCTTATTTTTGCAGAACGGCACCTGTGTTTTTGTATATTTTATTTCCTGTCCTGGAATATCAATAAAATAAAAAAGACAAGTTTAGCTTCCCTATTTTTTTTCTTTTATTCCTAGATAGCCTTTTAGCCTAATGTTCCTTTCTGCATGAATTAGAAACACCTCAATTTCCATAGAAAGGTAATAATAACAAAGGAACGGTCAAGAATTTAAGAGCAGTACCAATATGGCAATAATTTTCTTCCTTTTCATGTGCATCAAATATTCGGACTCATTTGGTTGCAGATAAAGTGAACAGGAAACAAAATCAAACAAATTATATGCAACTTGTACCACAAAATACAATCCACTCATTTTGCATAAATGTTCAGTTTCTTATCTCTACACTGCCACTAGTCAACCAAGTAATGAAAGCTCACCTTATTATTATTTATTATAATAAGTAGAAGTATAACCAATACTCCAAACAACTTTACTTGAATACTTATGAAGGGAAAAACAACATAAAACATACACAATAAAAAAGATTTACAATTTATGTCTCTCTAATAAGAAATAACACATATAAACAATATAAAAATTAAAATAAACAAAATAAAAAAATTAACTAATACTCTCCCCTCTTGAGCAAGGGACAAGAATGAAAAACAAAACCTTAAAAACATGATTTCAGACATGTAAACAAACTCTTTTTCCACAACAACTAGATTGATTTACTAAATAAAATAATTGACATAGCAGGAACAATATTTCTGATGTGTATACACTATAGACAAAACATAAAATGGCTGCCTACATGGTTAATGGGGAGCTATTACTCTACTACTCTAGTTCCCACCGCTTTTACTTTTAGATCCTCCCGGCTTAACAAAAATTTCTGAGGAAGCTTAAGAAATTGGTTTTTCTCTATGTATGAATCCCTATTGCCTATGCTAAACTGCAGTTCCTTTGTTATCCAACTGATGACAATGGCTGCAATGGGTTGGATTCTGGTGGGGAAAAAACAGCAATCAACTTGTCCTTTGTAAGTTGTTCGGATCCTTGGGACTTAATTACAAATGTGTGGAGAACAGTGTCATTTGCGGCAGCAAGTTTTGATTCTACAACACTGATTTGTGCCTCTCTGAGTGTTTGAATTACTTTGGAAACAGGGTGAGTATCAAAAGGGCAACTCACCTTTACAGTTATCTCATCTTGAGCTGCTTGAATATCCACATCAGGAGCATCTTTCTCTTGATTTTTATTTTCAGATCTTGAGTTAGCATCCAAAACTGATCCATCTTTCGAGGTGCTTCCAAATCTCTCTCTTTCAGCCTCCATGATTTTGACCTTCGCCTGAAGCTCGTTGATGTAGGCAATGGCATCACCCAACAACGAAGCTTTGTCCATCTTGGAGATATTAGGGACTACAGATCTCAATGCATAGAACCGTTGGTTGAGCTTCTCACGTCTCTGCCTCTCGGCTTCCACATGATTCAGGGGTTCTTCCCTTCCATTGGCAGGCTTCCTACCCCGCTTTCTGGGCTTCCTTTCATCCAAAACACTGGCTTGCTCCTCTTTGCAAGAGGCCTCAACATCAGAAAGCTCTGAATCACCACCAACAACCGGTCTCACATGAGAGGGTCTAGAAGTGGCTCCAGTAAAGTCAATTTGCATTTGCACCTGCCTTTGAGGTTGATAGCCGTTGCCAAGCCTAAAATCCTGTCTAGCACCATTAGGCAGCTCCGCTACAACACTGCTCGTGGATGGCCTGGAAGCAAAAATCTCAACAGGACCAGCCTGTCTCACACCTGAATTCACTGCCCAAGCCGGAACATGAAGACCGTTCATTGTACTCGGATTGTTGTTAAGGTTATTCCCATTGGGGAGGGCATGGCCTGCCCAAGGCCTGTTATCCTCCATTTTTCTAACAGCAAGTTTCTCTCTGAAATGGGTTCGATTGCCGGTTGCGTTTGCAAAAAGCTTGGGAATTGGAACTCCGCCATCTACCTTACTACCATCCCCAATTGCCAAACCTGTATAAACCGCATTCCCACTGGCGCTCACGTTCATCCCAGGGTACGGACACTGCGTGGAGAACACAGATTTAATGGCCTGCACGAGTTCGGAACTCTCTGCTAACACTCTCACGGAACCCAGCTCCACCACTCCCAAATCAGTAGGGATCATAACGATGGTCTGAATTCCGGCAGATTTAACCAAGGAAGACCGCACGCAGTAATCAGACACAGATTTCAGCCACAAATGCTTCCCGGAAACGAAGCACTTACCTGGGCCACCATGCCCGCGGGGGAAAGAGAAGTACATGGAAGCAAGGAAGAACATCTCCGTGTCGGTCACGTGGTCGAGACCAAAGGCGTAATTGTCCTCATCCGATCCTCCAAAAGTAGTGTGCAGCTTCTGCAGCACCCCCTTCCTCATCCTCTGCTGCATCTCCTCGTCCACGCGAAGAAGCCTCAGCTTTCCTCTCACCGCACCCTCCTCTTCCTCGTTGGGCTCCCTGCAGCACCCGTCTCCCCAACCCAGAACCCAATCACCGGACTTCGACTGCGAGAGCTGCCAGAAAATCGCGTAGTTCCAACTGAAATTTGAGTCGTTGGGACGCTCCACCAGATCCGAGAGCTTGTTCTGAAGTCCCTCGTCGCTCCCAACCGCGATTAAAACACTCTCATTCGACACCGAGTTTGTCGTTAAGAACTCGAGAGCTCGACCACCCAGAACAGCCCCAACAACGGCCTTCTCCTCCTCGTTCCACGCCACGCGCCCTGACCCCGCGTCAACCTTCATCTCCTGAACAAATTAAAACCACCACCCACCAACCAATTATCTCAAGTTTTCAACCCCTTAATCTAACACCACAAACCTCCTTTAATAACATCTCATGAAAGTGCTCTCAGATCTTTTAGATTTGGGCTTCGCCGACCAAAGCTAAAATAAAAACAGAGAGACAAAGATAGAAACAAGAAGTGGGATTTACTTACTAGGCTAAGCTGGGAAAGGGGAGACAAAACTGGACGAGAAAGGAAAGTTGTGGAGGGGAAACACACATTCGGAAAAAACTGCGAGTGGAAGGAAACAAAAGGAGAGACAAGGAGGGATGTCGCCACCGAATGAAATAAGAAAGAGCGTTTTGTTGCTTGGTTCGTAACGGAATATGAAAATTGGAGAAAGGAAGAAGGAAGAGAAAGCAAGGTACGAGGGTAGAGAAGGAGAAACACACAAGAAGAGAGAGAATTGAAAGATGCAGGTTACACTCTGCTATAGCCTCTACAACTTCTAACTGCAAAACGTTAAACTATGGTTAGGTCAACCTACCTTTCTCACTTTACCACAGTTAGTGCGCAACAATTATCATACCATGCCTCCTGTCCTCTCCTCGCTTTTTCTTTCTTATTATTAGTTAATTGGAACATATTATTAAATTTTGTTATCCACGTTGTTTATTCATTTATCAACGTGTGATTGAAAAGAAAGCATTTAAACACGGGTATGTATTTTATATTTGACGGCAGAAGAATCGTTAAGCAAATATATGATATAGTATGCATGTTTGTTGTATAATAAGATATACAATAAAATATGCGATAAATAAATGGTTTTAATATATAAATTATATTTTTAAATTTAAGATCATTATTATTATTAACCATTGATATTTAAAAAAAAAATCAAGTAACCGTATTGGAAATGATAGATGAAAAAAAAGTTTGGTTAAATCATTTCAATGACAATAAAGATAGAATATATTAATGACATAATTTTAATGTTAAAGAAAAATACATGACATAGTTAAATTTTACATTTAATTCCAGTAATTGGTCTAAATGATGGTAAAAAAAATTAAAATAAATAAAAGAGTTTAATAAAAAAATTGTTAGAATAAAATATAACTTATAATTTTAATATTGTGTTAAATATTAACTTTAAATCTGACTTAATTTTATTAGCTTAGTCATCGTCCACTTATATATTATAAATAAACAATTAATTTTATTAAGATAGACTCTAATTCACGATTTTATATTATATTAGATAAAAAATTGAATTTTAAATTTAACACAATCTTATAAAATCAACTTATTAAGTTTATTTCTAATTGATTTGAAACTTTTGGAACACATTATGTCATTCTAAATATTTGGATAGAAGAGCCAGATAAAAATATCTCTACATCATTGTATGTGTCATGTCATTGCTAGGATATTTTAGCTACAAATAGCATTGGACAAAACTAACTAAACCTTCAATTAACTATACTATATTATATAAAAAATATTCAATTGTTTAGACTAAAATTTAAACAATATTATTTTATAGTTTAGTTTTAAACAATTGAACTTATAAAGTTGTACTACAGTTAACTACTCATTAACTTAAAACTATATTGTTTTATACATTTTACTTGTTTAAAAGTCTATAAGTTGCAATTTAGTCTGGTTGTCCACTCAACCAAACTTTGATAGCAGTTGACTCGACCAAATTAGACTAATTTTCAACCAGAACCCACTTAACCGAATTCAATCAAATTTTGGTTAAAGTCAACTCAATTGGTTTTTGGCCGAAACCAACTTGGCCAAAATTTGTAGGGACAAACATGATTGATTTTTTTGTTGTGATAGACGTTGTCAAATTCGATGATTGGTCTTAGTTGAATTTGACTGACTTTCGATCAAGACCGACTTGATCGAGTTTCAACCATGGTAGTCTCAATCAATTTTCGACAAGGATCGACTCTATCGAATCTGGCCAAATTTCGACCGGGACTAACTCTACCGAGTTTTGGCTATGGTCGTCTTAAACAAATTTGCTAGATTTTCAATCGAGACTGGCTCAACCGAATTTCAAAATTGACTTAACTGAGTTTCAACCATTACGATCTCGATCGATTTTCGGTAGTGGTTGTTCTGGTTGAATTAGACCGGTTTTTGGTAAGGATCAACTAATTCAAACTCATTGAATTTTTGTTAAGATAAACTCAATTAAGTTTCGAATGTGAACGACTTGAAAAATTCAGTTGAATTTTGGCTTCGGCCTATCTCAACATTTTGGTAGACCTAGCTCGTCTTAAACTTTGGTCCAACCCTAATTGTCTCAACCTTTGGCCTGACATGAATCATCGCAACCTATGGCTCAATCTAGCTAGTTTAGAATTTAGATCCTTGTTATCCTGTCTAGAACTTAGGTCCTAATTTCTCTATCTCAACCCTTAATCCTACATTATCTGTCTTGACATTATACTTAATATAATTCATCAAACTTTAACTTCATCCTTCTTGAATTTAGATTAAGTTGGTCTGTATTGACATTTAATCCTATCAAACTCATATCGATTTTTGTCATATTTCAACATGTTTCAAAATAAAAAACAAATTTCAATGTAATTTAATTAAAAAACAATTCAATTGAATTTGTTTCAACTAGTTTAAATTCAATTCATCATACAAACAACTGTTTGTTCAGTATAAGTTTTAATTGTACAATTCAACTAAACTTTTTGTTCATATATGCCTACAAGAAAGGTCAAGTGCATGAGTTGCTTTTCATTTATAAAATAAATCAAGTTTAGTTTTCTTCTCCCATACAAGTCCTTTTAAAGAAAACAAATATTCAAACAAGATTTGTACCCTTTTGTTTTATTTTAACTGTTCCCAATAAAATAGAATGAGATTGATGGGTTTGGATTCTATGTTTTTGTGGAAGACAATTTCTCCAGGTGTTATTAAATCCATAAAATATCATAATAAAGTTCTCTTATGTATTTTTGAAAAAGGACTAAACCTGTGTAACTCACATTAGTAAAATCCAACTATAGAGTTTATTTCTTTTAACAAAAGTTATTTTGTAAGTCTAATATTGGGTCAGAAGCCAACCCATCATTTTATATTGTTGTGGTTTTATAACAATAAAACTCGTACTGGTTTGTGTGATCTTTTGTTTTTTTTTTTTTTAATTTCATTCATCTCCTCTTTCTTTGATGGGCTGTTACTATTATACCGTGTAAAGACAAGTGTGATCACCAAGAAAGTAAAAGCGGTTTTGACCAAGTGCTGCATGCTGTATGCAAACCTTAATTAATCCAAAGAAAAACACAACCAAATCCTTAATAACATTAATTTATCAAACCATGATGTCAAAAGTTAAACAAAAGATGATTCCTAGGAAATTGAACATATTTTGATTTCTTTTCGTAAGATAAAAACACAATATACCTCATGGCGGTTCTAATTTGAGTGGAACACAAGGCTACGAAAGCTAAAAGTACTGAAACAGTTTATATTTAATTCTAATATACTTTGGAGTTAAGTACTGAAACAGTTTATCTTGATGGAGACCCCTATTGACCCTTGCTTTTTATTCGTCGTTGAAAAAAATTACTATTGTCTATGAATTTTAAGAGTTGAAGAAATATTAAATATTTGTTTATGTTTAAAAATTTATTTATAATATATTAGTGAAAATATGAAATTTGTGTCTGAAAAGTTAAACTGAAATTGAAAATAAAATTCTCAACTAAATAAAGAAGTTGTAATTTATAGAATCAAATTCAATTTTTAGAACTATAAAAGATTAATCAGCGCCCAATTAATAATTTATTGGTTGTGTATTTAAAATGGAGTGCATATTTGTTCACCTAACACTTAGGTTTCTGTAACAGGAAAAAAGTTATTCAGCCAGAAAAATATAAAATATTGAAATAAATTTGATGTTTTTTCAGTAAAGAAATTGTACAAATAGTTAGAAATTAAACTAATATGATTTTAGAATTTAGTTTAATTAGCGTATATGCAATCAAAGAAAATAATCTTGTTAAATATGTGAGCTTATTTTAATAGTTTTACCAATGATTTTAAATGGATCATGGATGTAAACTCTCTAGGGTAAATTTAAAAAAAGGTTTAATAGGTTCGGAGGTTCCTATATTTGGATGTTTGTTTCATTTGGGTCCTCCAATTTTTGAAGTGATCAATTAGGTCCCTAATTTTGTCAATTTGAATCAATAAAAGCCTTTCTGTTAAAAGGTGCCATCTGGAAGCGTCAGCGTGCCAAATGTTCAAAAACTTCACGGCGTTAACTGTATTTAACAGAAAGGCTTTTATTGATTCAAATTGACAAAATTAGGGACCTAATTGATCACTTCAAAAATTGGAGGACCCAATTAAAATAAACCTTCAAATATAGGGACCTCCGAACCTATTAAACCTTAAAAAAAATAATAAAAAAATAAATTTCCATCAATAATTTTGAAAATACATGTAAAGTACTGGAATCTGGAAAGAGCACTCCAAGTTTTTACTTAAATATGGAATGATTTTCTTTTAAAATAGTATGAAGTATCGTATAAGAAAAAGTAAAAAAAATGTTATTTTTTAGAAAAGCATGGCTAGGCAAGTGGAAACGGTTAAAAAAATCACATGTGATTTTGGCAGATACTGAGGCTTTGATTGCAACACGTACATTAAGATGAGATGCATTGGTGGCGCGTGAAATGAACGGTGTGCGGTGCCAGCCAGCTAGCTGGAGCGTCACGCAAACAGTGAAGCTTTCAACAACACGTTTCCAAACATCACACACGTTCCACGTGCCTATTTTAGAACTGGCCTCTCCACGTGTCTGGATCTAGGTCATTGATCTTTGGCTTTGAAGGTGATAAGTCGTGTGGTCCCACTCATGAAAGGCACGTGAAGGGGATCGGACCTGAGTGGATGAAGCACGTGAAGTGCATTTAAACCTCTCTGAATTGAATAATAAGAAAGAAAGAGAATATTGGTAACACAAGAGTGGCGTGTGCATTAAAGTTACCTTACGTGCCTTCCCACTTCGCAATGCAAACCGCCGCGTCATCCAATAATACCCTCCCTCATCATCTTCTTCTCTCCAACACTTTCTAAAAATTAACAGGTAAAATTGTATTCTTCTTGTTTTGTATTTTCCACTTCTAGATTTAGGCAAATTTTTTATTATCTTATCTATAATGATTTCTTTTTTCAAATATTTCATAAATAATTTATTTGGTCTCTCACTGTTTTTTATTACCTACAGAATTTTTTTAAATCATTTTTTATTTTAAAAAATTTCGATAAATGTTAATTGTAGATTTGTTTAATTTATTTTTACTTTAAACAAACCATTTCTAATATACTATTTTTCACCGAATCTTTAGAATAAAAAAGAACTTTCTAGATTTAACTATTTTCAAACAAAAAAGTCTCACTAAAAATATATATATTTACATTTTAATAGCTATTGAAGTAAATTAAATTTTTCTCTATCAGATTTTTTTTTTCTCAATTTATTTTAATATTATATATATATATATATATATATATATATATATATATATTAATCCGTAATGCTACAAAAACTATTTTTATAGATGTTTTAAAAAATATTTGGTGAATCGGCGAAAAACATAAAGATTACCATCATAATTTTATTTTAATTATAATTGTCGCTATCTCATAATAATTATAGTTTAAAAACAAAATTAAATGTATTACTTTTTAAGATGTAGAGAAGAGTTAATTTTAAAAAATTATGTATAAAAAAATACAGTTCCTTTGAAAAAAAATGCTTAATAGGACGGAAGAACTATTACTTTCACAAAGTAAAAAAAAAATTATGATTACTACATATTGTTTTATTTTAATTAAAAAATATTATCTGACTTTTTTAATTTATAAAAATGAATTTAAATTTATTTTTAATTAATTATTTTTGAAAATAATATTCAAATTAAAAGTGAGTATATTTTTGGAATAATAATATTACACAGAATTGAGTTTGTTAGATTTACTTAAATAAATAAATAGTTCGCTCATAGGATACAAAAATGGTCCAATAACGAGACAGGCTTCCAATGCAACTAGCCCATTCAGCCCAATACGCACAGGTTTCAATTAAAAGTCTTCTACCTACTTAGAGATTTTAAATATGAAATTCCAATACAAGATAAGTTAGGTATTTTTACGCTTTTAGAATATATTTTTTCAAAATATTTGAGATAGAAAAAAAAACTTATGTCTCAAAACACATTCAGTTACATAGGCATGATAAATGATTTTGTATTTCACTACATTCAATTCGTATTATACTGTTTTTCTTTTAAAAACTCTGTTTCAAAATAAAAGTTAAAAAAAATCACCTATAAATATGACTTTTGCCTGTATAATTATAAAGTAGAAGGTTATTTTATTATCAGAATCAGCTTTTACACGTTAAAATTAGTTTATTAATAAATTAAAATTTAAAAAAGACTTAATATTTACACAGTAAAACTTGAATAAAGTATTTTATTTAAATTTAATTTTAATTCTTTCTTTCCTGGACCAGTGAATACTTTATATTACTTTAATATATTAAAAAATATTAATTATAACATCATGGCAGTGTCAGCATAATATCATCATGTATATATTTCTTCAAAAATATAAAGGAGTTAATACTACAAATTATAAGAATTTATTTTCAAACATTAAAAAAAAACGTGACTTTTATTAATAACACATTTATATTAAAGCTTGCCACCAAAAACGGTAAATTACTTTACTTGGTAAAACACACTATTTATTTTGTGACCATATATTAATATATTTAAGATACTTTCGTAATCTTGTGATGGATTATAATACATTTCTGGATTAGTATATAAAATGTCACGGCCAACAGAAGTTATAGTTACATAATACTGGTTCATTTTTTTGTTATTTAAACTATTATTTTATATGATTTTGAAATCGAATTTTTACTTTATAATTAAGTCCGAAATACTTGCTTATGCTAATAAAATACTACTTTTTGGTCCATTTTATTTTATTCTATATTACAGTTTTTTCATATTTAATATTTGTAACTGTTTTTTCTTTGACATCCAAGACTATTTGCTAACTCCATATATTGTTGATACAGATATTATATATTACTTATGTGATGCATAATAACATCATGTTGAAGTTATAACGATAATGTTATTATATCCGTATTTTGTTTATTCATGGGACTATAAGACCGAAAGTAAATTTAATATTAAATTAAATTAATTAATTATATTTCGCTTTACATTGTATTTCAACTTGTGAATTGCTCTTTTTTTTTTCGAAAAATATTTGCAATGAATATGATGAGAAAGGTAACGAGTTTCCTTAAAATAATTTAAGCAGGACAAAAAGTTTAATGAAACTTGTTATCTTAAATAATTATGATATTATTTTACACAAATTTGCAAATCTCTCAATATATATTTAATTTTCACGAATATTCTCACATTACATTCAACATTTTGCACACACAGGAAAACTAGCCCTAGAATTTATTACATGTTTGAGTATAATTATTCTCATCACTAATATGCATATTTATTTGAATTGTTGTTATATATGATATTTTATTAGTTTAGAAATGATTGATAATTTAGTGAATAAGTGGTCTTACAATATATATAGGTGCAACATGTGTGGGTGAATAACTAGTATATAATTTGAAGGGTTTCCATCAGGTACTTGTTTGATGAAAGAAGATTTGATGTATTGAGAAAGACATGTAAAGACACAATTCTTCAACATTTTAATAATTGACAACACAGTTCTAAATCAACCCTACTTTTAAGAAGTTAATTGGTTTAAATCATTTTTTTGTCCCTAAGTTAAGTTCTGATATTTAGTTTAGTCCCGGCTTTTAAAAATGTCACCTTTGATTCCTATGATATGAAAAATGTATCAAATCATTCCTCATGACAGCACTTAATGAATAATAAATCACAAGTTTTCATACCTAGGTATCTAATATTTTATTTGTTAACGGAAGATGTTATGAACAACAAATCACTTAATAAAAAACTTGTGATTTGTTAACGAATATGACTGATTTGATACATTTTTTATATCATAGGGACTGGACTAAAGGTTGACATTTTTAAAAACGGGAACTAAACTGAACATCAGAACTTAACTTAGGAAAAAAAAAATTTAAACCAAGTTAATTTGATATGTTCCAATAATATTTTAGAATTGAAATATATATATTATGTTAAAGATCACAAAAATAACAAATACTTACAAGAAAGTGGAATATAAGATAAGAAGAAAAAAAAAAGTGAATAATAGTGTCTATTTATTATGATGAGGACTTGACCTAAATAATTAGACACACTCAATCTGATTAAGGAAAGACATGATGAACATTACGAAAAAGGAGTCAATATTCATTTTGGTGCATCATCCTAATGTTAACATGAAGGTCTCCTAAATCAAATATTATGTAAGGTGTCAACTAAAGATTCCCTAAAAGAAGGTCTCAAGTTCAAAGTTAAAAAGAAGGAAAAAAAAAAAGTCTCTAATACTTATATTAATAATAGTACAAAGAAAAGAAATAAACAAGATAGTAAAAAATGAACTTGACCACCTTTCCACATGCCAACACTCTTAGGGAGAAAGCAACGTGAAGAGATATTTGAATATAAACTTTTTAAAAGTGTGTTGGGTTTAATTAAGCTTTTATTATATTATAAATTTAAATATTTTTAATTAAGTTTCTACTAATTTTTTTAATCTATTGAGTGTTATTTTTTTTTATATATTTTTCAATTAAATTTTTATCATTTAATTTTTTTTCGTTGAGGATGTTGTTATTTTTGTCCTTTTCTCTCATCTTATTTTTTTTTATCTTTATATTTAAAAAAATCATAGTTTAGTAACTAATATAAAATAATTTATGTTTAATATAAAATCGCAACTGACTTTTATTGTTTTCACTAAAAATGTATCGTACAAGAGATACCATACGTATGAATTAAGATAACAATAATAGTTCTTTAGTTAACGTAGGTGTTGATATGAAAAGCATAATAGAATGAGAACTTTATCATCAACGTAATAATTTCAATTAAAGTAATAAATTTTATTTATTATTTTATATTATTTATATTGTCACTTTATATTAATAAAACAATATCATATTTTCTAATAGATTATATGAGGTTTTTTTAAAATGAGATATTGAGAGTTTGGTATCAATGTATTCTGAATAAACCTATATAATTATCATCACTTTCAACCAACAACCTTAAGACAATGTGTTTATAGGTATTTTTCCTTATATAATGATCATCTTTTTTTATTTTTATCCAATGTGAGATTTCTAACTCACTTTGAATTCTTAACAATCTTTCTCTAAAGTGTGTCTCTCTACGTTGTAATACCTCCCTCTCAAGCGAGTATCTAGTGGTGACCATTCTTTTGTACTGAATATATACAACGGAAAACACTTTCTTAAAATGAAAAACTTTTTATTGAAGAAACTGTTAAACTTTAGGGTCTTTCACCTACTTTACAAACAAATTTATATAAGATATCATGACACAATTTCAACCAAAACCTTAAAACAATAGGTTTATAGGTCTTTTTACTTATATAGTTGTCATCTTTTTCATTTTTATTCAATATCTAACTTCTAACTCACTTTAGACTCTTAACAATAGTGTAACAAAAGAAATTCCACATCAGTGGGAACTAAGCTTGGAACTTACTTTTCATGTTATAAAATAAACCATATGTTTCCTTAAGAATACATTTTAGGTTAAAACCATTTAGGTGTCCCTATTTTCGTAAGGTATTCCCAATTTGGTCCCCTTCTTTTAAACTTTCCCAATTGAGTCCTTATAAGTGTTAATTTGAAACAAATTAGCCTCTGTCGTTAAAAATGATTAACGGTGTTAAAATTGTGTAGAGGTGAGTAGATGACGTGGTTAAAATTCTCCTTTTGAAGTGTTAAAATTGTGCAGAGGTGTTAAAATTGTGGAGAGGAGAATGGGAAAAATTTGAACACCTCTGCACAATTTGAACACCCCACCTCTCCACAATTTTAACACCGTTAACGATTTTTAATGGCAGAGGCTAATTTGTTTGAAATTAGCACTTATAAGGACTCAATTGGGAAGGTTTAAAAGAAGAGGACCAAATTGAAAATACCTTATGAAAATAGGGACGCCTAAATGGTTTTAACCTACATTTTAAAATCTTTTCATTTTCATTCCTTTTATTTTTTATTACTTGAGAGAAAAATTAAGAGAAAAAATCACTACAAGAAAAAAGTTTCTTACTTCCAACAGTGTTTGTCAATTTAAAAAAAAAAAAAGTTTTTTCTTAGAACAAATCTCTATAATAAATGTAGTATATAGTCCAACAAAATCATTCTATCAACAACCAAAAATCTCTTAAACAAATCTTGATTCAAGATTGGACGTTATGTAATGTACCAAAACCTTGATTATGTTGCTTCGTGATGATACTGATACAAATGACTTTTGAAGTTCTACAACCATAAGGCTTCAAAACAATTCTACAGATAAAGAATGGAAGCAACATTTTCCCTTTCCCACTGAGGGCCATCAATTTATTGACTTCAACTATCGATCTTTCCTTTTCCACAACAATGCTCCTTGCATAGTTCAATAGTCTCTTTGGTTTCTTAGTGCTTCTTCATATAGACCATTACAATTTTCTTCAAGTTGGTCTGTGTTAAATTTTTTGTTTGAACTGTGTGCTAACTTTTGAAACAGTGTCTTAATTAGGTCATTTTAAAAAAAGTTATTAACCACGGTAATAATATGTCACGTGTCAATTTGGTTTTTCATTTATCTTTTAGATTTTTTTTTTATTAAGTTTCATGTGTGATACATGATATTATTAGTATCATATGACAGGACAATGTCACATGTTAGTGTTAGTATTATATATTATTGTCTTGATTTCAATTTAATCTCAATATTTTTGTAATTCAATTTTGTCGTAATATTTTTCAAAATTAAACAATATTGTCGATTTCGATCAAATTTATTATTTATATAAATGTTATGCTGATATTTTTTCATGATATATAATTTTTCATCATATTACATTATTGTATACTTTTAATCCATTTTTAATCATGTTTTTATAATAAAATTTAATTTACATATTAGTATAATATCTATGTAAATAATAAATTTGGTTTCAATTAAAAAATAATCAAATCTATTTTTTATATAAGTGTTACTAATTAATTTATTTTTGTAAAGAAAATATGAATGAAAATATATATTAATTTTAAATATTTTATTTTTTTTAAAATATTTAATTAATTAGTTTTAATCTTAAAAAATTATTAATAATATAATAATATAATATGTTAAAAAGTCATTTTTAATAAAAGTGTTACTACAACATTTAAACAAATAAAAAATTAGACTTGAATTTAGAGATGAATAATATTATTCTTTTTAAAAAAATTAAAGTTAAATTAATAAAATACACCTAAATTAAATTAAAATCAAGACGATATAATTGATACAACCTTGTACTGTTACAGTGGCACACTGAATCTGTCAACAACAAAATTTTCAATTTTTTTTTTTTGAAAAGCAATAAAAATTGAAAAGGCAATTAGATCAACTTAATATTTTAATCAAAATAAAAACTATGCTAATAATTAAGATTTTCTTCTTTTAATTTTTATGAAATTCAGTATGCAGTCGGCCAAACAACTCCAGCCCCTCATTAATTAGGGAAGACTATTTTACGCAGTGATGGTAGTTGTACGGTGGTTTTGCATTTTCTCAACTTAATTCATCCTACCCGTACCAGCTTATCATTAATTCTCTTTTCTTTTTTCTCATATTATTCAAAGAGCTTCTGGTTGCAACTCACAGAACCAGTCTTAGATGCTTTTCTATGTAATACCATACACCATTTTCTTTTACTTATAAAAAATATATTTCTAACATCAATTTTTTCATACTATTTTGACACGATATACATGTTAAAATGTAGTTGAACGATTTTAAATTAAAAAAATAAATTAGCTTTTTCTTTTAAATATATTCTTATTTTAGTTTTTTTTTTTAATTTAAAATCATTTAACCACATTTTGATATGTGTGGAGTGTCAAAATGATGTCAAAAAATGATATAAAATATCATTTTTCTCATGTTAAAAGAAACATTCGTTACTTATTACATTCATACCCACTACTTTCTATGTATTTTACACTTTCTCAATATCTTTTTTATATTTTCTTATTATACCGTCAAACTGGTAAACTTTTTTCTAAGGCTTCTTTGTACATTTCGATAAGCTAAATTAAAAATTGTATAATTTTGAAACAATAACGAGATAACAAAGAACTTTTTTTTAGAAAAAAAACAATAACGAGATAATTTTATAACGATATAAAATTATAAAGATTATAAAATTATGGTATAATTTTTTTAATTATTATTTGTTATTGTGATATGATATTTGTGTTATTATAATTTCTTATATATTTAAAATTGGAAAATTTAAAATGTGTATATTTTTTACATTAAATTCTTGATAATGTAATACTTTTTGATGTAATTTTAATTTAATTATAATTTAATTTGAATTAATATATCAAATACTAAAGAGACAATATATAAATATAATTATTGTAGGATAATGAAGATGAGAAAGAGATGGAAATTTGAGACGAGAATTATTTTGAGAATAAAAATAAAACTTGTCCCTATCTTACCTAATTATTATCCTTATAATCAAAATTAATGTGTTACTCTTAATGAAAGATTCTATTTTAATAACATAAAACTATTAAAATAAAATATTTTATTATAAATATCTAAAAAACAATTTATCTAATATATATCTTATATTCGTATATTCATTTAACATATAAGACTATAATAATATAAGATATGTATACCTTAAGTTTCTAAAATATGATTCTATTAAGCTAACATGCTTATTAAGACTTGGTCAATTATCGTTATTATAGTAAGAAACTTTAAACTTGTATTTTCATCTGTTCTCACTATTAAAATGATTATTGAAAAAAAAGAAAATAGAAACATAAAAACAAACCAACAAAGAAGAGAGGATAAACAAATATATAAAAGAAAAATCATATATTAATAAAACATGTTGTATCAATATACAATGTATTCCAACTAATCACACATATATAAACTATATAATCCACTACTACAAAAATGACTTTTAATGTCTGTTATTTTCTACCTTTGACGTTGGCTAAAATATGGATGTCATAGTGAAAGACATTGATTCATGTTGGAATTGGTCATTTTGGACTTTAATTAATGTAAAAAATAGTCATTTCGAACGTTAAATGACTTTGAAAAGTGCATTTTCTGACGTCCCTCCTCCTTTGTTTTTTTAATAAATGATTCATTTTTACAGTTTTATCAAACCTCAAAAGCAGAAAACCAACAAATGTAGCCCAAGTTTGGGATTTCATACATTAGAACTCATTTTCAAATTTGTATAAACTAATCAAAACTATAAACTAAAGTTATCACAAGTAAAAACCTAGAAAAAAAAAACAATGGAAATGTGGCTAGCACAAATTGTATGCACCATCATCCACAGAATGAATAAAGAGTTGTCGTTCTATCAATCCTTATTATATATGTTAGTAGTGATGTTACAGTTTTAGTGAATGATGTTATATTGAGTAGTGTATACTCACTATTTACAAATGATTTTTCTTTTTGATAGCCATAGATATTATTTTTGGTTGAATTTTTTTTTTTGACCACTCATTAGAACCCAAATTTTAGGGAAAAAAAAAACCTAGTAGCCCTTATTTTGGGTTCATATCAAGTTTAAAAAATATTTGGAAATTCATCTTTAAATGATCATAACTTTTGCTTTGGTTGACAAATTTGACATTGTTATGTATCAATTTAGGGTAGAAAAAAAAGTTTCAAGGTCGTGACAGCCTCCACAACTAATTGTTCCTTCTAGATTTTCAAGAAAACGTCATTTTCTATTTTTCGTCAATTTATTTTGTTTTTACTTATTTTTTTTAAACTATCATTATTATTTCACATATTTAGATTTTGAATTTCGATATAAACTTTTTTTGTGGGGGCTTTTCGGCCTTGCTCACTTGAGTGGATTTGAGGGAGAGTAATTGAGAGGATTTGAAGATAAATTTTTTTGTTGTTTATTTGAATAGATTTGGACATAAGTGAGAGTGGATTTGAAAGTAAATTTTTTTAATTTGTCACATAAATTAAATCCTACACTAATTCTCACAAACTTTACTTCCAAATCCACTATCGTTTACCTCCAAATTCACTAAAATAAACAATAAAAAAATTACCTTCAAATCCTCTCAAATCCACTCAATTACTCTCCCTCAAATCCACTCAAGTGAACAAGGCTTTCATGATTTTTTAGTGCTTTGAACAAATTTTTAGGTCATTTGGAGTTCTTTTGAGTATACTCTTAGTTTTATACTATGTTTGGATATATATGGTGTATGACTACGTAAACTAGACGAAATATAATCAATACCATATACAACAAACAAGTTCAGCAATACCAATATAAAAAAAAAAAGTTCATCAAAAACCCAAAACTAACCTTGAAGGTAGGTTCACTATTGGAATAAAGTGTTGTTGTCGGTGAGGGACAAAGGAGAACGTGTCTATGGTGGTCATTGTGGTAGAGCTTCAATGGAACACGAAAATACAAAATGAATCCATTAAAACACAAACAAAATGACAACCAAGGTAAGGTAAATGACACAAAATTGACCTTTGTTTCATCCTTGTACTCATGAACAAAGCAATTTGTTTTTCTGAAAAAGTATTTAGAATGTCAATGTTAAATGAAAGAGCAACATCTATCGATAAAAATTAAAGAAATATCCAAACAAAAACAACATAAACACTTTTATTGAGAGAATTACATAAAATTTACATTTGTTCTTTCTCGTTCTCGTGAATGAAATCCATGGTTCAAGCAAAAGAGAAACCGCAAAGAAATAATGTGGTGGCACTGTTTTTAGAAAATAATTACAATGTGTAAAATGTCAAAAAACTCAAACTTGATGTCCTATATCTCTTTGACGTCTGAAACTAGGACATTCAACGTCATACGTGGGTACATTTTCATTTCACGTCAAATATTTCCATGAAATTTACCGAATATGACGTTGGAAATTCAAAATTTCGACATCTAATTACCATATGAAGTCAGAAAAGTATAAATTTTGACATTGAAATTGAACATCTATTTACAAAAATGTCACCCATCATTTTTAACATTGATTTTTTTTGTATTCGAACTTTGAGCGCAAGACGTGGACAACTTATTTTCCATTAGTGATCAAAGACACTTCTAAATTCAATTATATGGATACATTCATTGACATCGAATCTTAAGATGTTTTAACGCTTGTGATGGATACCCTCCACCCACAAGATTAATCCTATACAGGCAACTAAAACTTCAAAATGTTATTTTCACTAGAATGTCATGTCATTCTAAACCCCTCAACTATTATTCTCTATATGAGTTGAATGATTAGTAGAGTATTAGGATAACCTCCAAACCTAGACTCTCACATCAATGCATACAATATGCAATAAATGAAACTTCCCTCCAAAACCAATCAGACTTTACTTCATCTTTATTCATTATCTCATACAAAAATCCATTAATCTACTCAAACCATAACTTCAAAAAAATTCATACATTCATAACCACAGAAACATCTAGATTTATATATACATCAAACAAACCCTTACGAAGTTTATAAAACATTTATAAAGTCACCTAACCACCGTCCAACGTCGATTACTGTCACCTAAAGCCACTCAGCAAAGGATTCTCGAGAATAGTAGTGTTCAACGCAACTTAAGTGGTATCCAACGCCAGTCTAATTACCCAATGAATCCAGTGGTTACCGAGTGAGAGGACAATCATAGTTCCCAGGATTTAATATGTCAAAACTCGTCCAACGACTATTAACAACACCCAATGACAACCTAATCATTTGGTTCTCTAACCTTATAGTAGTCCAACAAAAATGTTCTTGTCCAACAATAATAAATTCAGTGAACTTTTTAACTTTGACGTTGCCCGAATGACTTAACGATCATGAAATGAATATGAATAATGTAAAAGACCAAATCCTACCAATATCAATCCATACCAAACCAATCCAATGCTTCATACAAATCCCAAAACATACCAACCAACTCAAATTATCAAATACTATTTAACATTCAATCCACAGATCATAGGACCTCATCGACCATATTACCTCCGCAAGTGGATGAGTCTCTCTGTTTTACTTACTACTTATACGGTGGAGAATAAATAACAAAGTGTAATCTATTCTCACTATCAATAAAGGTTCTATGCACAGTTTAGAGTAAATTTCTCCTCACATATTTTTTTAGTCAAATAGGATTAGGTTATATTTTAAGACACCACTTTATAATCTCGATTATTGTTGACAATATGTAAAAAATAATTAATGGATGACCAACATGCTTTCAACCATCCTTTCAAAATTAAAAAATTAAAAAAAAACATGAAAAGTTATATATGTATCATAATAAATAAATGAACCATGTCTAAGTTAATGTTAATTCTACAGTTAATTAAAACAAATAAATTTGTTACTGTGGAGTTGAAATTATTTTTTATCCTTTAACTAAAACGATGGTCTTTTTAACCCCTGTAATCTGAAAAAAAAAGTGTTGGCGTTTATAACATTATGAAAATTAATAGTTTCAAAGAAAAAAAATAGAAATAAAGTTTTTTTTTTTTTTATAAAAGTGTACATTCAAATTAATATGTACTCAATCACTCATACATCATGTAGGACTTGAAAAAGACTATATTTTATCTTAAACATATTTTTAAAGAGGTCATTGTTTGTTGCACTTCTATTTATTTGTTTAATTCATTGTATTAATATATATATATATATATATATATATTGCATAATATGATCGTCAGGTCAGTCATGGAACGAATGATCTATATACTATACATCTTAATTTATTATTAAAAGTTCGATCAGTCGGATAATCGAATCACAAACAAAATTAACAAAAGAATAATCATATTATCTCTAATTCCGGTTATTATTAAATTGGGTCGTAATTAGATAGATACTAATCAAAAGTTCATTTCAAAATCTATAAATACAAGTTTAACATTGAGATATTTGATTACTTTTACTACGAAATTTATTATCATTGTATTCGAACACTTTATCATCAAAGTTTTTTGAAGATAACATCTGACACACCCAAACCCAATCATATCCAATGAGAAGAGAGAAAATCGAACACTAAAAGATTGACTTATGCTTAAAGTTTGAAGATTGTTAAGAAAACTAACTTTGACCCATAAATTGAATTTATATATATATATATATATATATATATATATATATATATATATATATATATATATGAAACTTAATTATGTTATAAGTTTTTAATAAAGTTAGAAATTTTTAATTAAATTTACAATATATGTTTATCATGTCATTGATAAGTTTTCATCACATATTATTTTATTATTTTAGAATTGTATAATTTTGTAATTGTATAATATATAATTTTATAATTTTAAACTGTAAATTATAAACTTATAAATTTTAAAATAATAAAATAATATGTAAAATAACTGACCAAGTTGACATGACAAAATAATAAATAAGGTACTTAATAGCTGCATCATCCCGTTATAAAAAGATTTAATAGTAAAATTTCTTATAAAATAGAAATTTATTGAGTACTTAATAAATTATAAAAATTGACTAAAAACTGAAGGAAAGAAGTTCTTTAATAGGTAGAACATAATTAAGTGATATAATAAAGATACATTTGAATGAGGGAATTTGATGTAATTTATTTCCATTGACGAGGTCACCGTGTATATGAATTTGTGAATAAAATTTGTACTCGTTGTGTCAGCTATGAAAAAGGCCCAAACAAAATACCCAAGATCTGCTGTAGTTCGTATACAATAACCGAGGTGTGCATTTGGGAGTATAACCATAAAAAAGGTGTTGCTATTAAGTACATTAATCCAAGGAGAAAACATTTTCAATTAACAAAAAATATCATGAAAAACTACACAACATTAATTGCTGGCACTAGCAAAGAGTATAGAAACCTTAATGATGAGACTAAGATCAGGAGAAAATGTTAACCATGAATAAGATTATGATGAAGGCAGAGGCTCTTACAGTGACACATTGGCCTTGTTTATGTTGATAACCTCATATCATTATCAATAAAAAAAAAGTATCATTATCAATGGAACCATACTCCCACCCACCAAAACCAAAAGCCGAAACAGTCACCCAATTCTCGTGCCACACTCCTCCATGTGAAGCTGTGAGCAACCAAATAAGGCAGGGACGGATTCGTCACTGCACACCAAACATCATCTTCTCCATCCACACACACTTTTATATGCTCCTCTCAATGCCCTGCCTCTCACGTTCTTTCCATACTTTCGATTTAATTACTTCATTTCAATTTCACACTTCTCTGTCAATATAGCTCGCAAGATGCTTGTTAAAATGTAAAACTCAAGCACTTTTTATTTATTTTTTTACCAAGTTTAATTCATGGATGAATTCTTACTTTATATTTTAAACTGTCAAGTCGCGTTAATTTCAATGTTCTTAGTGTGTCTTCGTCAAACCTTCAGCCGCGAGTCATGAATGAAAGAAGAAAAGGAAAAATAGAGATCGTAGATATTTTCAGCAACACTTGTCACATTACGCATACGGCAGAGATCGCGAAAGAGAAAAAGGAGAAGATATTGCTGTCTATACTTTTTATCCAGCTCATCTAAAAAAGACGCTTTAAAAGATAAAATTGCATGCGTACCATTTGAAATCGCTAGAAACATAAAATATTAATTGATTTTAAAATATCAGATATACAAGAAAAAAATGTATTTTTTGAAAGGCTAACATTCTAAAAATTGATTATATGAAGTGTAAATAGAAATAAAAATGAAAAGTAGTTTAAAAAAAGTTTGAAGGGAAGACTCCGCGCATAGTCATGTATGAAACATGGCATCCATAATTAATTGCATGCTGGGCCTTTACGTCGAAAGAGTAATCTGGTCCCTTAAAGTCTCAAAACCCTTAATGAATCAGCGAGGGTACTTACGTAATTTCCTCCTCCACCCCCTTTAGCGTCTCATCAACCTTATAAATCTCCCACACACCAGACCGAATGTCACTCTAACACACTGTGAATGGACCATCAACCCCCACCCTGCCCCGATGACGACCTAACCGCCGCCACCACCGCCACTCCGAGGTCCGGCACGCGCCACCCCGTCTACCGCGGCGTCCGCAAGCGCCGCTGGGGAAAATGGGTGTCCGAAATTCGGGAGCCGCGCAAGAAGAACCGCATATGGTTGGGGTCTTTTCCGGTGCCAGAGATGGCGGCGCGAGCGTACGACGTCGCCGCATACTGCCTCAAGGGTCGGAAGGCGCAGCTCAACTTTCCCGACGAGGTGGACTCCCTGCCGCTTCCTTCGTCCCGCACGGCCAGGGACATTCAGGCCGCCGCGGCCCAGGCGGCGCGCATGATGAAAGCGGATGGCAGTGACGTGAAAAGCAGCATTGCCGATGATGACGGAGACAGCGGCGGCGACGATTTTTGGGGCGAGATTGAGTTGCCGGAGCTGATGGACGGCGAGTGCTGCTGGGGTTGCCCAGGAGGATCCTCGTGGAGTACCTCCGGCGACATCGCCGGTTGGACGGAGGAGGAGTTTTCGCCGCAGCAACCGTCGTTCCTGGCGTGTCTATGATCTGTATCTGTATTAATGGTGTTCAGTGTTTGGTATGTTTCTTATATATAAATATGTTACTATTAGTGTTACTACATCGCATATGCCAACTGTTCCTGTTGTCATAAATAATAATAATAATTATCGGTAGTAGTAATATTTTCATTGAAACTTGTCTTTTCTTATCATTAACTGCTTTTCTGTGTTTGAATTTGTACATAATTGGTAAAAAGAAGAGCTATGGGTTTTTCTTGAATGAGTCTTGCACTTTTTAATCGTTTGAGATTTCGAATGACAAAGCTAGAAAGAAAAAGAAAAACTCAACCCGCATTAACTAATCATCGGAATACATGAACAATGTTTTTCTGAGTTTTTTCTAATTTCCAATTTTCCATAGCAAAATGAGTTATGACAAAGATGGATTAATTGGTTCGTATTTTAAAATGTTAATAAATGATAACATAACCCTACATTTAACATCAGGAGGTGGTGTATTTCATGCTTCATTTCATTCATCCTTACGTTCTTTAATTAATTTTTCGTACACTACTTTCATAGTACTAATTCATTATAACTATGATTATTTATTAAAGCAATGTGTATTTTTGGAAATCGTGATTATAAACTCCAAACCGCAATCTTAATTTTTGTGTTTTTTCCGAGCTTCTATCAAAATGTCGACATCAGGAGCAATGATTTATTTTAAAAGCACGCCCTAATTGTGCATAATGCCAAATGGTGGTTGTTTATCGCAATAAACAAGTGGTGCAACTAAGCCACGTACTATATATATACACTTCACCTCACATCACGCATTTATAACAAAATTATCATTTTCACACATTTTATTTTTATTAAAATTCCCATCTTATTTCATAGTTTTATCTCTTGCTGATGAGACATTATAAAAATAACCCCAAACATATAATAAATAAAGATAACCATTTATGATTTCATGCTAACTAGTGACACTGTACAAGTTATACCAATCTGAAAAAGAATATATCAAATATTAGGAGTATATCAAATTCCCATATCTCAAAATTGTATAAACACAAATCAGACCATAACATTATGATTGAATTTTGGAATATCTTCCCTGTTTTGAGCATACATTTATGATTTAAGCATTTGCATAAAAAATCAATATTCAGGACAAAATGAGGACCGAGACAGATACTCTGGAACTTGGATATATATGATCCGTGCTTCTTCTTGTTTTTTATTTTGTCGGAGTAACCACGTATGACAAAATAATGTTTATAAACAATTTTTTTGGAAAATGTATCTTTAACAAAATATACTCATGACTTATATAATCTTAGATAAAAATAAAATTCATAAAATAATCTTAAGTAAATAAAAAAATCATGTTAATATCATCTGAAAAAAATCAATTCACATCAATAAAGTTTCATTGAATTGATAAAAAAAAAATGTATATTAACTTTAACTGATAAATTTGGTTTCTATATCAACTATAAAGAAGTTTCATTGACACTAATTAAACAATCTTGGCTGGAATCAGTTGGAAAACACCAATGTCAATTTATGTTAATGAATGATAATGATTGAAAAATAATTCCAAACTATATTTGGATTCACATAGTTTGGAAACAACTTTAAGTATCATCAATGGAAAGAAGTATATGTTGCTGTTAATTGAGAATATTCGCTTCTGACACTAGTCTAACAATATTATTGATGTTAAAAAATATTATTTATCAACTGAAGTGACTAAAAAAATACATTTTATTTCAATCTAAACATCAACAAAAAAACAATTAAAAGTAAATTAAGCTAACATAGTCGAAAAATGCAGATTAGAGAGAGGAGAGAATACAAAAAAATCAAATTATTATTATTTTTAAATGAAATTTAAAATTATCAAATTTTAATAATTAAACTACTCTAGTAAATTTAGAAACTTTCAATTAATTTTTTCAAAATTCTTTATAAAATGTTTCGATTTTTTTTTATAAAAAAACTGCAGTCTGGAAAATTGTCACCTATTAACTTATTTCATAAAAAATGATATATGACTGTCCTATTTTAAAATTTTTCCTAATCAATTATCGGATTAACTATAATTGTAATATATGTAATTCTAACCCTGATTATGTAATTTATTTTTTCCTTATAATTTTAAAAATATTATTTTAATTATTATGGTCACTCACTGTTATACAAATACTGACGATTATGTAATCAAATATCATGTGAATAAATACTTATCGAATCGCTTGAGACTTAAAAACAAAAACAGCATATTTACAAAGCTTAAAACAAAAGAAAAACACAAAATTAATAACAAGAAAATGTGTAGTATAAACAGAAGAGTATTGATATTATCTTTTTATTTCTCTTCCTAAACAATATTTTTTTACTTTTTGCTTTTAATTATACAATTATAACGATGACGAGATTTGGGATGACGGCATTATTGTGTTCGCAACAAAGAATAAAAAAATTAAGAGAAACCAAAATTTTTGTATGATTAATGATAAAGTAATACATTTTTATATTTATTTGATACACATAGAAATAAAATCGTTATAAAAAAAATGAAATTTTATATTTTTTTAAAAGAGAAAAAAGTAAAAACTAAGAAATAGTAATATCAAAACAAATATAAAAAATTTATGTATATTTTTCAAATTGTATTTCACCTTTTAATTATTTTGAATGTGGGCGAGTCAATCTTTCTAAGCTCATATTCACTTGAGTGGATTTGAAGATAATTTTTTTTTTTGTTTATTTGAGTGGATTTAAAAATAAAAGAAAATGTATTTAGAAGTAAAGTTTGTGAAAACTAATGTAAGATTTAATTTATGTGACAGATTAGAAAAATTTACTTTCAAATTCACTCTCATTTATCTCCAAATCTATTAAAATAAAGGTTTAATTGCTTCTTTTGTCCCCAGTTTGGTTGGAGTGTGTCAAATTCGTCCCCTTTTAGAAAAATGTCAATTTCGTCCCCATATAGAAAAAATTTGTGTCAATCAAGTCATCTCCGTTAAATACAAACTAATGGTGTTAAAAACTTAAAGTGAGTTTTGAATAATAACCACTTCATGGGTCCGATATCTGATATTGCAGTGGATACAGTAAGTTTTGAAAGCAATGATTTTTGACGGAGATGACTTGATTGACACAATTTTTTTCTATATGGGGACGAAATTGACATTTTTCTAAAAAGAGGACGAATTTGACACACTTCAACCAAACTGAGAACAAAAGAAGCAATTAAACCTAAAACAAACAACAAAAATATTTATCTTCAAATTTTTTTAAATTCTCTCAATTACTCTTTTCCAAATTCACTTAAACGAATAAGTTTCACTACCTTTTTTGCTCTGATTCTGCACAAAAACAAATGTAACTACACTGAGAAGCTTCAATAGAAACGTAATTGACCTATTGTCTGAGTTTTGACCTGTCAGTTAGTATAAAACTGGGAGCTAACGATAGGACGCAAGAACAGCAATGGATGGCGACAGGACAAACACACAGTAAATAGAACCCTTTGGTTCATCATTTTAGAACCACACAATTCTAAACCAAAGTCAAACTTCCCAGGTGTACTGGACATGGAAATCTAACTACGTAACCAACGGAGTTTTTCACTGGTTTGAAACCATGCACGTGACCGTGTTACTTCCACAGATACCACTACCTATACTCCTTTTCACGATCTCTGCTTCCTTATCTACGTCATCATTCACTCATCCTGACTTCAAAATTCTTCTATTCCTCCTTAAAAATGCTGCAAAAACCAAAAAAATCTCATGAATATTTCCATAACACCAACAGCGTAGATGCCTGTACCTAGTATATGTTCTACGGTTCTGTCAGAAAATTCACATTTGCATGTTTCATATAACATATGAATAAGTGTTTTCCAAAAATATATATATCAAATACATGCTATGTATAGCTCATGAAACTGGTTCAATTTTTTAAGCTCGTTTAATGATAAAGCCAACGCAAGGAATAGATGTGGCAAGATAGCAGCAAACCATAGACATGTCACAGTGAAGAAAATGGCCTTTGGTGAAATGAAAAGTGTTGTTGCTGTGATAACGATGATTGGTAATTCTGATAGTAATCACGTTGAGAATGGTGATAACATGATATGTAGTTGTGATTGATAACTGTAAGAAAGAGATTGACAATAATGTTTTGTTTTTTTCAGCAGAGATTGACAATAATATTGTAGTTATAGTTGGTGGCGATTGCAGGCAGAGGTTGTAGTTAATGATCATTATTGTAGACTTGAGTAGTTGTAGAATCATTATTTGAGATTATTTGCTTGTGATAACAAAATGCTAAAATTTTAACTATTTGATAAAAAGATTAAGTTAAAGATATGCTGAAATTAAATTAAATTAAAAAATTTTTGTTTAACAAAGTTAATTTATATTTGAAACCAATCGAATACTGATATCTAAGCAATAATCTTGGATAAGTAGCTAAATTTCATGAACAAGGAAAAAAGTATTTTTTTTCGTCAAATTTACGACATATAATTATATACTGAACACTTACTTAAAAAGGGATATAATGAGTACTTAGCTAATGCCTTTAAGCATCATTCAAAGAAAGAATAACACAAGTAAAATGAAAGTCATACAAGATAAGTCAACATTACTATTTTGTTGTTATCCAACTCAATCCGATTATCTTGCAAGAAATTAAAATGCGAGTGGTCTATGCTAAAAAAATTACAAAATAACAACTGCATTAACTATTCTTAACTGTCTATTTTTAAAAATCTTAATAGTAATGTCCCAAAGATTAGGCCTTATTGATTTAGTTGAAATTTTACATGCCAAATATATAAGTATTTATTAATAATGTTGCATTCGATTACTCTGTGTCCCAATTATTTCCTTATAATATTCTTTATTATGTCTTTTTTAACTAATAATAATGTGTCCAAAATATTTGGAACGTTTATAGTTTGATTTAATTGGAATTTTACGCAAACAAACTAAAATAATACCTTCGTGGGTGATATAGTAACAAAGTTAAACCATCCGATATAACTTTTTGTTGTTGTTTATTTTGGATCATTTTTTTTTAAATATTTGAAAAATTAATAAAGCAAATCGATACACGACAGAATTTGATAACCACTTAATTTTTATAGTTATTGATGTATAGAAATTTGGAAGATTTGGTAAAATCAACATAAAAAATAATTTTAACTTTAATATATTCTTACGAAATTTTAATCAATCGAACCAAAATTATTATTATTTTTAAAGCTTCAATGTTTAATTTCTCAAATTCTTTCAAGTACAGTAATTGACATATACTTAAGTATAATTTATCTTAAAAAATATAAATTCTGATTTTAGGATGTGGACTAAGATGTTCTTAGACTGCCACTGTAATAACATAACACTGTTACTATTTGTTTTTTTGTTAACAATAATATAAGATAGTTGTAAACCCTAGTCAAACTCGAAATAGTGGAAGAGTGCAACTAAGGATGAAAGATGCACGTGATTGTTTCTCCAGTTGAAAGGGGTTATTTATTAGGCAATGGTCCCTTTATTATACGTCATGGCTCACTCATCGTGACTTAAAAAGTGCCCGCAAGAAAAGAGGAAAAAGTATTTTAACAATACTATTTTAATAATTTTTTGACAACGTATAGGTGACAGTTTATAATTGGTCTGTTTTAAATATTTTTTAAACGTAAATTTAAATAAACCAGTAAAGTAATATCATGTATCCCGATGTCAACAAAATTATAAAAAAATATTGTAAAAATATTTTCATTAAGAAAATAAGAAAATGGTGCATTGCTTCCCCTAATAATACCCTCCTTCTTCATACAACAGAAGCTCTTGTGTCTGCTTCTACGAATGAAGCCTCTGTATCCTGATTTTAGCCCCACAAAACTGTAAACCTCAGTCAAACTTAGTGTAGAGAAGTACGTAACGTTGCTTTTCATTGTCTTAAAACCATGCACGTCACTGCCTTACTTACACAGTTACTACCCTCTCATCCTTCTTTTCATGGACCCTGCTTCCTTCTATACGTCATCATTCACTCATACTGACTATAAAAATATTCCACTTTCTTTTTTGTTAATTTCGAATTAAAAAGTGCGGAAGAAAAAAACATCAACGACATATACACTTAATTATATAAAGGATTGACATCACTTTTTATCCAAAATTTTAAAATAATAGGTTGATGTATCTTTCATTTTTATATAATGTTCTTCTTTTTTATTTCTATACAACGTGGGACTTCAACTTACACTTGAATTTCCAACCATTACATATGTGATTTTTAGTAAATAAACAATAAAAAATTTATAGAAATGTTTATGATTAACTTATTACTTGTTTCGTATAAAACTTCATTTTCATCTATGTTTTTTCAAAAATGTTTTGGTTGATCAATTGTCTGTTTTAAACAAATACTACAAAAATAGTGATAAAAACAAAAGTAAGATAAAGTAATCAAAATTGTAATCAGGGCAATGAGAGGTGTTGGTGGTGCATGAACTTTTTTGAAGTTCCATCAACTCATTTAAAGTTGTCCAAATCTAGAGCTGTTTTGGAATGAATTACAACTTTAGATTGATGTTGAATTTGCATTAAATTGGAATATGTATATATCGTGAGATGATCTTGTGGTTTGGACTAACCATTTTTAGTTTTGATTGGTTCCTTTATAAATTTATATGAAAAACTATTTATTTTTGGTTGTTTAAAACTTACTAGGAAGGTTAGAATTCATTAGAGTGATTTACATTGAGCAATTTCATTCATGTCACGATCGTTCAAGTGATAGTGTTCCTCATACAATAATAACTATAGTTTGAAAAAGAAATGTGTAAAATAAATCTTTTATCTTCTATACATGTCATCTCCTAAACATTGATTTTGTCTTCGATTTTAAAAAAAGGTACATATATTTTAAAAAGTCCAAAACCTAAAAATCAAATCATAAAAAATGAGTACTCTAACATATGCATAGATTATTCAAGAAAAAAAATTATGCCAAAGTCATTCTCCAAAATAGAAAATATACTCTTTCTTCACAAGGTTGAAGGCTCCAAAGATAGAAATTGCACTTGGGTCCTTGAAAGAGGAGAGGGAAGGAATGTAGGAAAACGTGTATAGGGTCTTCCAAAATACATATGGACGCGCTTCTTTTTCCTAAGTACACCTCTTATTTTGGTCCTGTTTCCAAAAAACAAAACTTAGCAACTCAAGATTTAAACCCTCCTTACTAACTACACCACCTACTCAAATATAAAACATATCACATAAGTTAAGGATTCATCATTATTAGAAGTTAATTATAACTTAACAATTATTTTACAGAACTGTAATACCACAGTACTTTTTACAATGTTATAGTTAATTTTCTTTTAATTTACTGTTTATATATATATATACACACACACACATTTTAAGAATTTAATTTATCTTGTGTCTAATCGGCCGAAAACCTCAAGCACTTGAAATACTCGTATCCTGATATACTCTTAATAGATTCCTAAAATGTTCAGAACTAATTAATTATATTATTAAAGATATCCTTATTACCAAATAGCTCGGAGAAATTCATATAATATGATAATTGATTATCTGGAAAATAAAATTTGGTTTAGGTAACTATACGTCATTTATCTAATAATTCAATAAATCAATAAATACAACCATATTAATAAAGAAAGTACTGACTCAATTATCTTTATTATCATATACAATATTTTATATTTTTATTGATATAAAACTTTTTACGATTGGGCTTGTTTTTCTTTATGAATTTTATTTTGGGCTTTTTCTGTTCACACCCTGTCATTATTAAATACATACTTTAGTCGTTACGAACTAAAGTTATATTTTCAAATTAAGAAAATAATTAAATAAATTCAGACACTGGGCCGTATCCTCAGGTTAAGTGTAGAGATTCGGCCTAAACATGAAACTTACGAAAACGTGTTGGGCATTGCTCCCTGCACCTCCTCACTTGCTCTCTACACCTCCTTCTTCTATTTTTATCCTTTGTTCTATTTTTTCTATTCTGTGAAACTTCTTTAATCGGATACCGACATCCGTCGACGGATATCGACATCCGTTTCAGGGTTAAACGGATGTGACATCCGTTTAGGCGTGAACGTCTTATTCCTCTTTCGACACAAAAATCTCAACAGTCAAAATAAAAAATAGAGCAACACAGAGCACACAGAGCAGCATAAATCAATACAATCTTAACACTGTATTCATACATTAGAAAAAAAGTAGAAATGAATACAAACTTATATCATGGGCAAGAAACGAAAGAAATTAAGAAACCAACCTGTCGTAGAAACGAAACAAAGCAACAATCACCGTGCCACACCGCTGCACACACCGCGTCGCACCGCCGCATACACTCGTCGCAACGCCACACACACCTGCAAGCAGAAACAAACCGAATCAACAACCACCGCACCGCACAGAGCCGCCTCACCACCACCCGTCGCACCACCACCTGTCACCCACCGCACCCACCGAACACACAAAAGAAAAGAGGACAGAAGAAGAGTTGGAACTTGGAGCGTAGGATGAGAAATCGAGAAGGGGAGGTGGTGTTCTATGGAAGTCTGTGAAAGTAAGTAGAAAGTAAAAAGTTAGGGTTTTAGAGGATTAAAAAAGTAAAAGAAAAAAATAATAAAAGGTTATTGTTGTAATTAAAGAAAAGTAAAAAAAGAATGAAGAGGTGGGGGTGGAGGATGAAAATGGGGAGGTGGAAGGAGTAACGTCCAAACGTGTTTTAGTAACGTTAGGTTTTGGACTTTTAGTAGTATATGAAAAATCGTAAGAGTGTTCAAAACTTGAAAAACTCACTTTCCCTCCCCAAGTAGTAACAATTCAAGTCTCTCACTAAGTTTTGTGGTGATGGATTGGAACCCTCAGACTCTGCAATTCCTGTCGGAATGCTTTCTCAACACGCTGTCACCGGCGCCCGAACCCCGCCGCCGGGCCGAATCCTCCCTCGCCGATGCCTCCGATCGCCCCAACTATGGCCTCGTGGTCCTCCGCCTCGTCGCGGAGACCTCCGTGGACGAGCAGATCAGGCAAGCGGCCGCCGTGAACTTCAAGAACCATCTCCGCACGCGGTGGTCTTCCGAGTCTCCCATACTCCCCCCGGAGAAGGAGCAGATAAAGTCTCTGATCGTTCCACTCATGCTCTCCGCTACCCGTAAGATTCAGAGTCAGCTCAGCGAAGCCCTAGCGGTTATTGGTAAGCACGATTTCCCCAAGGCATGGCCGGCGCTACTTCCCGAACTCATTTCCAATCTGAAAAACTCGTCGCAGGCGTCGGATTATGCCTCCGTTAACGGCATTCTCGGCACCGCCGATTCCATTTTTAACAAATTCCGTTTCGCGTTTAAAACCAATGATCTTCTCCTTGATTTGAAGTATTGCCTCGATAATTTTGCTGCGCCTTTGCTTGAGGTTTTCCTTAAAACGGCGTCGTTGATAGACGCCAGTGTCAATTCCGGGGCGAACCTGCGCCCGCTCTTCGAATCGCAGACTCTGTGCTGTAGCATTTTTTACTCTTTGAATTTTCAGGAGCTACCTGAGTTCTTCGAGGATCACATGAAGGAGTGGATGGGTGAGTTTCGAAAATATCTCACCACCACTTATCCTGCTCTCGAGGGAAGTGGTGGCGATGGTCTTGCTATTGTTGATGAGCTTAGGGCCAAGGTCTGTGAGAATATTAATCTGTATATGGAAAAGAACGAGGAGGAATTTCAGGCTTATTTGAATGATTTCGCTCTTGCTGTGTGGACCTTGCTGGGGAATGTGTCTCAGTCTTCTAACCGGGATCAGCTCGCCATTACCGCTATCAAGTTTTTGACCACGGTCAGTACTAGTGTTCACCATACCTTGTTTGCCAGTGAAGGGGTTGTTCCCCAGATCTGTCAGGGAATTGTGATCCCCAATGTGAAGTTGAGGGATGACGATGAGGAGCTTTTTGAGATGAATTATATAGAGTTTATAAGAAGAGATATGGAAGGTAGTGATCTTGATACTAGGAGGAGGATTGCCTGTGAGCTTCTCAAGGGAATTGCTACGCATTATGGGGATGTTGTGAGGAACATTGTCTCTTCGCAGATACAGAGTTTGTTGAGTTCATTTGCTGCCAACCCTGTGGATAATTGGAAGGACAAGGACTGTGCTATATACCTGGTTGTTTCTCTTGCTACCAAGAAGGCTGGAACCAGTCACGTCTCCACTGAGCTTGTTGACGTTCAGAGCTTTTTTGAATCCGTAATCGTCCCTGAGCTGCAGAGTCCCGATGTGAATGGGTATCCCATGCTTAAGGCAGGTGCAGTAAAGTTTTTTACTATGTTCCGTAATCAAATATCCAAGTCCGTGGCATTGAAGTTTTTCCCGGATTTGGTTCGGTTCCTTGCTTCGGAATCAAATGTTGTACATTCTTACGCTGCAAGTTGTATTGAGAAACTCTTGTCGGTAAAGGATGAGGTGGGTGAACCGCGCTATACTTCAGCAGACATCAATCCTATCTTCCCGTTACTGATGAACAATCTTTTCAGTGCCTTAAAGCACCAAGAGTCTGAGGAGAATCAATATGTGATGAAATGCATTATGAGGGTTCTCGGGGTTGCTGATCTTTCTGCTGATGTTTCTCGAGTTTGCATTGAGGGGCTGACCTTTATTCTTGGCGAAGTTTGCCGAAATCCTAAAAATCCTGTTTTCAACCATTATATTTTTGAGTCTGTTGCTATTCTTGTGAAGAGAGGCTGTGAGAAGGGCTTGTCTGTATCTATTTTCGAGGCAAGCCTTTTCCCTAAGCTTGAAATAATTTTGACCAATGATGTAACCGAGTTTTTTCCATACACATTTCAGTTGCTTGCTCAGCTTGTTGAGCTAAACAGATCACCCATCCCGCCCATTTACATGCAGATATTTGTGATTCTTTTGTCGCCCGATTCTTGGAAAAGATCACCAAATGTTCCTGCACTTGTGCGTCTACTCCAGGCCTTCCTTCAAAAGGCGCCGAATGAGATCAACCAAGGGGATAGACTAACTAAGGTGCTTGGCATATTTGACACACTTGTACAATCTTCTAGCACATCCGATCAAGGTTTTTATGTACTCAACACCGTGATTGAAAGTCTTGAGTACGATGTTATTAAACCTTATATTTCCCATATCTGGGCTGCTCTTTTCAGGGAGCTCCAAAAAAGACGAACAGTGAAACTGATAAAATCTCTTCTGATATTTACTTCACTTTTTCTGATTAAACACGGGACTTCAAACCTTGTGGACACTATGAACGGTGTGCAGCCAGATATTTTTAATGTGATTTTGAGTCAATTCTGGATACCTAATCTTAAGATGATTACGGGAGCTATCGAGCTTAAGTTGGCTGCTGTTGCCTCAACCAGACTCATATGTGAATCTCCCATTCTTTTGGATCCTGCAGCTGCTGAATCCTGGGGTAAGATGGTGGACAGTATTGTCACTCTTCTTTCACGGCCAGAACAGGAAAGGACTGAGGAGGAACCTGCTGTGCCAGATATTACAGAAAATGTTGGTTACACTGCCGCATTTGTTCGTCTTTACAATGCTGGGAGGAAAGAAGAAGATCCACTAAAAGATATAAGTGATCCCAAAGAATTTTTTGTTGCTTCGTTGTCTCGGCTCTCGACCCTTTCTCCTGGAAGGTACCCCAAGGTCATCAATGAATTGGTAGATCCGGCAAATCAAGCCGCATTACTCCAGCTGTGCAATAGATATAATCTCACTATTGTTTAAGTACTTGAGACAAACCATCTTGCTTGCTTGGTTTGCTTTCTGTGGATTTTCCTTTAGGTTAGAACTTAAAAGATTGGAAGCCAGTGTCCTGTTGAAGTTTGCATATATTTGTGTGACTATGCATGCAATTGGTATCTTTTTGCTGTGGATTTTTCATTTTGGGTGGAATTTTGGTAGTCAACTTCTGTTGTAATAATGCATGTGTTTTTTGCTGGCTGGTGGGGGAGGGCGGCGTACAACCTTGATTGTTAGAAATTGCTGTTTCATTGTTCTTACTTGCTAGGCCTTGAAATTTTGTTTCAGTGGATATGATAGGCAATAGAGTTGGAATATGGAATAGGATTGGTTGTTAAAATGAAATAGGATGTCTTTTGTTTACTTTTTATAATGTTAACTTGTTTGATAGAAGATGAAACATAATTTTAAGTTTGAATTTACTTTCATGCTATATGAAGGGTGGCTGCGGTTGTCGGTATCTTATAAGCGAGTCCGTACCATTCACTCAATTTTCAGTCCTTCAACATTTTCTTTTACCCAAAGACATGGATACATATGATTAATATTCAATTTTGTGTACTAACTTCTGTTACAGCTCCCCTCGTCAATTTTCTATTTGTTTTGGATATCAAGTTTAGAATTTTTTTTTCTAGTAATGGTTATGGGTTGTACAAATTGTATATTGCATTGGTTCTACTTATGATCTCAGGCATGAATTAGGCTTCTTATCACAGTCCCAGCCTGAATCCATAAGCTCTGAATCCTGTTTTTTAACTGCAATTTGACTTCTGGGTAGTGTAGTATATAATAACTTAATGCTCCCTTTTATTATTTTATTGCGGTTATCATTTTCAGCAGCTACGTGAGTAAATTGTAATGTTCTGGCCAATTTTGTTTAATCATGCATTGTTGTGATTTGAATTCTAAGGGAATTTTTCAGAAGAGCTCTTGCATTATTTGCAAAACAATGGAAACTAGGCACCCACCACTAAATAAAGCTAAGCACTAACAAATGCCAACAAACCGGTGAAGTTGGAAAAGATCATTTTCATTGTAGAGATAATTCTTTGAGATGATGGATTTCATTGTACCATATTACTTTTAAGTTTTTTTTTTTTTTTTTATTTTAATATAAAAGTCCTTTCACTTTATATTATGTCAATATATTGGCTTAAGATAGAAAAAATAATTTTTATTACAAACTTTTAAATTTTATATTATGTCAATATATTTTATTAGAAAGGTATTGTAAAACTAAAATATTAACCTTTAAGTCTTGATTTTGTGAACACAAAAAAAAAAGTTCTAACAAAAGTATATATTTGATTTCTTTTCTTATTTGAGTTATTTTTTTTGTGTTTCATTACACTTCTACAATTCATTCCTGAACATTTATTTAGATATTATTAATTTAATTATGGTATTTAAATGAATTTTGGAATATCACTTTTCATACTACATAAGAAAAAGAGTTTAAGAGATTAAGTATATCCATTTTTCTTATTCATCGAAGAAAATTACATTAAGAATATTTAGGTAATCAATTATAACAGCTCATAAGTATGCTATATAACAACATTGTAATACAATTACTAATCACTTACATTAAATACTTATTCAAACAACTATTTATATTTAATACCTTTTTAGAAGTTTTGGTATATAAATTGTATGTTTTAATTTTGGGGAAAAAAAATCGATTTAAGATTTTTTTTAAGGATTTTTTTAACACATTTGCAAATTCATTAGATTAAAAAAAAATTATTATAATTTCCTTTACCAACCACTTTTATCCAATAAAATAATAATAATCAAGTTTTAATAAAATAATAATCAAGTTTTATTCTAGTCTTTTAATGAAACATTGAATTTGAAGTAATATGGAGAAAAGTTTAGTTATTACGAAATGTAGTATAGAACGACGATAATGAATGACATGATGAAGAGGACTCAGCATGTGATACTAGACTGATCATAAAAATGTTGTCAATAAATAAGAAAAGGAAAAATAAATTATTCAAATGAATTTGGTTGATGAGAAAAAGTTGAATTATTTGAATATATCATTAGTATATAATTAACATCTTATGTGGAAGGAAAGAAGAAAGAACATTCTTTAAAAAAATATGAACTTGCAAACATGTAATATCTTTTTAAGTGTCAAGTGAATAACATCAATATCTTTTAATATCATCAAAAGACATATTTGATAACTAGCATAAAAGGCTTATTTAATTTTGGAAAGACATCATGTCTAAAACACAATGAAACAAATATTTAAAGACATCAACTCAAAGTGCTTGGTAGGTACATTAGCACCAAACAAGGTATGAACAATTTTAACAAAATATCTATCTTTTTTCCCTTTACCATTTTATTAAGATACAGGAGAGTACGTGAACAATATAAAATATCATAACTTTAAAAGTGTGAAAAAGTTATAAGAAAAGTATTTTAGATAAAATATATATATGAAAAAAGGAATAAAAGACTAATTGATTTTCAGTTGCTTATCTTTATTTGAATAAAAAAAATTACATAACAAATATAACAAGTAGAACAACTGTATATATCTATTCTAAAAATTATATATATTTAATACATACAAATAAATATGTAGTTAGTATATTGCACAGAAATAAATAATTACTAATTATATAGTCATTTATCTTTAACATAGTGTTACGACTCTCACAATATACTTCAAATAAAGTAACTTTTTTTTTTCATTTAAGCTATTTATTTAGGTCTTTCACAAAATTATTCTCTTTAAATTATTTAACCTAAATTTGAAAATAAATTTTCCTAATAATAATTTATTTTATTATGTATTTGGAATCCAATTTTTTACTTATACAACTTATGTTAGGGTTTCTTTAGTGAATATGATATAATAATAATCTTACTCTAATGTAATATAATATTTGTTATATTAACATGATAAAATAATATTATATTGTTCTATACTTTTAGTGCATTCTTTCTTTGTCAGAAAAAGTTATTTATTTTTCCATGTAGTCTTGACATAAAAGCTTAAATTATAACGATAACTAAACGTTCACTAAAAAATATTTTAATTATAAAATTAAAATATAATGTTTTCAATATTATATATATATATATATATATATATATATATATATATATATATCATGTTGAACTTATTGATATTATAATTATTTTCACGCATTAAATTATATTACATTATTTATTAAAATATTAAAATTAAATATCTATTATTTAATTATTAATTTAAAATATTCGTTATAAATTTTTTATACCAAATACAATAAAATTAAATGCATATAATTTAGTTAAAAATATGTTTTTTATAACTTCCATAATTTAAAAAAAAAATAAGTCAGCTGTTAAAAATTTATATAATTTGTTTATGGAAAAAAGACTAATTTAAATTCAAATATATTATATTAGCAACCCTTTATTTATTTCAAAGAAAAAATAATAATATTCATTATCGTGGTTTTATATATAAAAAAAGTAATCAATAATTATACAAAAATTATTTTTCGAATAAGTTGATGTTATTAAATGTTGGCAAAAACATGAAGTTTTTATTAAAATAAAAAAAAATAGAAAAACATGGATTATCACGCCAAATTCATTCATTGATGTGGTTTTATTTATAAGTTGTTTTTTAAATAAATTGATGTTAGTCAATTTACAAGATAAGAAAATTTTATTAAAATAAAAGCTAAAGAAAAAAGGGTCTCGTTATTTTGACACCCAATTTTTGACACATATTTGATAATGCCACATGTCAACGTCCTATTGGATAGTTATTTTTTACTTTTTTTTTAAAATTTGGCTTGCAAAATGGAAAGCTTTTCAGAAACTTTGTATTCCAATTCTACCCCCTCGACTTTTTCATTGGTTTTGTGTGACAGATTGTCTCTCTCCCGTCGTTTCCCAACGTCCTCTCCTCTCCTCTCCCCTTTTGCGTGCTCTCCATTGCTTTCAAGTGCTCTCCAGTGTTCTGAAATGGCAAGTTCCGGAATGGACCTCGTTGGACCAAGGTAAATGCCTTCTATCCTCTTTAGGTTTGGGTATTTCGTTTTAGGTTTGGGTATTGGGATTCTTGTGTTTTCTTGCATCCGGTATGGGTTTTGTTGATTTGGTGTGTTATTTGATTTGGTGTGTTCTATTAGGAGAAATCCTTCTATGCATATGGGAATAATCACTACCTCAATATCGTTCACCACAACATTGTGAAGGTTTTTCCACCTGACATTTGTCATCCATCAGTTGAGCTGGTGAAGGAACGCCAAAACCTGTCATTCGACTTCCAATGTGGGCAGAAAAGGATGACAATGTGGATGCCATCCTCCGCAAATTTGTTCGGCCAACTGACTTACCGTCATCATCATCCACAGAAGTAGACCAACCGTCATCATCATCCAAACAAGCAGACAATTAATAGATTAATTTACGTATGCTTTAATTTATGTTTTCTAGTGAATGGGGAAAATTTACTTTAATGGAGTACTGTAATAGTATGTTATCAGCTCTAAGACTGGTTATTGGATGATTGTACTTGCATTCAAGTTTCAATGTTGTTATTGTGCACTTTTATAATTTAGTAAGATGTCATGTAATGTTCTTATTGTAATCATTGTTTTGAGATGAATGAATTCAACACTATTTATTTTGTCAAAGCAATCTACTTTCCTTCAATAAACACCCAAAATGAAACAAAAACAAGTCAAGTTTCCTTCAAAAAACACCCAAAATGACCAGTGGTCCCCCATGTTGGCACAGATGGCTCCTTCAGTTAAACAGGATGTCCAAAAGTGCATTATGGCTCGCGTAATCGATTACAAGGCTTTTGTAAACGATTACAGGAGTGCTTTTTGTGGCAGATTCCACTAAAACCCCGACATCAATCATCAATCAACAATTATTTCAACATTGTACATAACCAATCTTCAACAATCGTTGTATTGCAATAATCATCTGTACAATGTCTTCAAATATATAAACGATTACAAACAAACTCGTGTTAACGATTACAACATCCTTGTGCATTGAACATAAACAAGGTAGAAATCATATTTCTTATTCATATAACAATTTGTACAATGTGTTTCTATATATTAAAAATACACAGTCTCCATAAACAATAATGTTTCTTACAATGTTCACTACATTTGAACACAGGACTATCTTACAACAACCCATACACCAATAGCGCATCCAGTAATCTTATGTTTTCGTCGTCCAGGATCCAATCAACTACATATTGCTTTCTAAAAGCAAGCAATTCCTCATGAAATGAAAACATTGATATTGTCAGATCAACCTAATCGTAAAACAATAATGAACATTAGGGTTCACAACACACAAAAACCTAAGATAAAAAACAATGAACTATGGTTCCACCCAAAACAAGAAACAAAGTCCACCCAAAACAAGAAACAGAGCCAAATAGCAAAACACACCCAAAAGGCCAAACGCGAAAGAAAACGTTAAAGGGAACACACCCACAACGCCAAACGCACCCAAAACGCAAAAGAAAACTTACCGGTACAGAGTCAATGCAAAAGACCACTTTTCCTTGAGATGACACCTTTCGATGAACAAAGCCACCCTAATGAAGAGACGAAGAATGCTTAGAATGGGAGAGACGTGAATGGGACAGGCGAATGGAGAGAGGCCAAATGAGAAAAGTGAATGGGAGAGGAGAATGGAGACAGGGCGAATGAGAGAGATGCGAATGGGAGAATGGGAGAGAAGAACAATGCTCAGAACGAAACTGAAAGAAGATGAAAAATGAAACCGCCAAATTCAATTTTCATACCATCAGATTTCCAATTCTACCCTTCTGTGCTTTTTCAAATAGAATTTTTTAATGTATTTCAGCCATCCAATACAAATTTGACATGTCAGCCGGTATCAATTTGTGTCAAAAGATGGTGTTAAACAAACATTTTCCAAAAAAAAAATAGAAAAACATGGAATAATATTCATTATCCTGCTTAAAAAAGGTAATAAGTAGTTATAAAAAAGTTATTTTTCAAATAAATAAGTTGATGTTGATAAGATGATAAAATCATATAATAAGAATATATCGTATTAAAAAATATTTATTATGAAAATATTAAGTAATTATATAAATCAAATTCGATAATCAAATTCATTGGCATATGAGATTTAACATTAATTAGTCCTCTCACAATACATTATTGTTTTCTAAAAAATTTTGTTTTGAAAGATTTCATATTAATTTTATTTTTCTTATTTCCACCATGTTTTTTTATCTGAACTGATTCACCATCATTAAAATTAGAATATTCTCTTTCTTCAAACATATTAATCAACTAAGAGATTATTTTTAAGTTTTCGTTAACAAGTTTTCTTATATATCAAATAGTTAGTGAAAGTAAACCTCAAGAGCATATATTTCATTGATCAAGAGGCAAAATATATACAAGTGAATACACTGACCGTTACATNACATTAGGAGAGAAATAAGCTAAATCTCTAGAAACTAGGCAACTATCTTTCCTATATTAAGTAGATATCCCAATTTAAGCTAATTACAATATTTGACAATAATTACAATCATATCAGATCCTTGATTGTGTAACACTCCCCCTCAAGCTCAAGAACTAGGAAGGTACATGAGCTTGGAAATTAACTGAGTATGTGAAGCCGGAAGAAGAGCCTTTGTGAAGATATCTGCCAATTGCTGATTTGAGGAGACAAATGTGGTTCGAAGTTTTCCTTCTTGAATTTTATCTCGAACAAAATGACAATCAATTTCAACATGTTTTGTTCTTTCATGAAAGACTGGATTGTTTGCTATATGGAGGGAAGCTTGATTATCACAAGATAAAGTTGCAGGATGTGGTGGAATACCNAATTCATGAAGAAGAGTGTGCAGCCATGTGAGCTCACTAACNGCATGTGCNATGGCTCGATACTCTGCTTCGGCAGAGGAGCGAGAAACTGTTGACTGCTTTTTGGTTCTCCAGCAGAGGAGACTTGGACCCAAAAATATACAATAACCAGTGGTTGATCTTCTAGAAGTGGGGCAAGAAGCCCAATCCGCATCACAATAAGCATGCAAGCGTAAAGAAGAATTAGATGAGAGTAGGATACCATGGTCCGGGACAGATTTGATATATCTCACCACTCTAAGTGCTGCCTGCCAGTGTGTGTCACGAGGAGAAGACATAAACTGTGACAGTAAGTTAACTGCATAAGTGATATCCGGTCGGGTGACTGTAAGGTATAGCAATCTACCAACCAATCGCCNATATGAAGCAGGGTCAGATAGNNCTTCACCATGATCAGCAACCAAAGTGTGATTGTAATCCAGTGGAGTTGTGACTGGTTTACTAGCAAGAAGACCTGTGTCTTGCAAAATTTCTAATGCATATTTCCGCTGATTAAGAAAAATTCCAGCCTTGGAACGTGCCACTTCAATTCCCAAAAAATATTTCAATGAGCCCAAATCTTTTATGTTGAACCGGCTGCAAAGGTATTTCTTTAAGAGTGAAATAACCAACACATCATCACCTGTAATTACAATATCATCAACATAAACAAGTAAAATTGTTATATGGGATGCACGGGTAAATAAGAACATGGATTAATCGGCCCTTGACTGAGTAAAGCCAGCCTCAAGCAAAGCACTCGAAAAGGTAGTGAACCAAGTGCGAGGTGCCTGTTTTAAGCCATAAAGTGACTTGTTGAGTCGACAAACTCGACTCTCCCCCTGTTTACGAAACCCAGGAGGAAGCTGCATGTAAACTTCTTCATGTAAATTGCCATGTAAAAAGGCGTTGGAAACATCCATTTGATGAGTTGGCCAATTTTTTGCTGCTGCAATACTAAGAACAGTCCTCACAGTAGTTAATTTAGTAACAGGAGCAAAAACGTCAGTAAAATCAAATCCTTCTAGTTGTGAGTAACCTTTAGCAACCAAACGTGCTTTATACCGGTCAATGGAGCCATCAGATTTATATTTGATACGATACACCCATTTACAGCCTATAGCTGTTTTGTCGGGAGGCAAAAACTCTAAAGTCCAGGTATTGTTAGCCTCTAATGCCTTTAGTTCGTCCTCCATAGCCTGTCTCCAATGGGGATCTTTACGGGCAACAGTATATGAGGTGGGTTCAATGTGCTTGATAATAGAATTAATGAAATGGAGATGGTTATTTGAGTAAGGATTTGAGCAAAGAGAGTTTGAGATAGGATATTGCATACCTGGAGACGAGGAAGAAGATTGAGCGGAGGCCATGTTGCACACGTAATCAGCAAGGTGCGCTGGAGGCTTTTTGAGACGTTCGGAGTGTCTTGTTTCAAGGGTAGTCACTGTAGGGGTGTCAACCGCATGTGTGAGTTCAAGGTTGGTCACCTGCAGGGAGGGGTTCAAGGGTTCAACAGTATGTGTGGGTTCATTATCATTGGGTTCAGCAGTAGGAGGGAGTGGAGAAGTGTTTCTAGAAGGTGTGGGGGTGGGTGAATTTATGGGTTCTTGATCACAAATGGGTAGAGGAAGAGGGTGTCGTTCCATGTGTAAATCATGCAAAGCCTTACTATTCTTGAATGGAAATATTGTTTCATGAAAGATGACATCTCGACTAACTAGAAATGTGTGATGATCAATGTCATATAGTTTAAAGGCTTTTTGACCAGCAGGGTACCCCACAAAGATGCAACGTCTAGCTCTAGGTGCGAATTTATTTGGATGATCATGTGAAGTGGATGCATAGCACAAACAACCAAATGTACGCAAGTGAGTGAAATCAGGTGGATGGCCATAGAGTTTTTCATAAGGAGTTTGACCGGCTAAAAGTTTGGATGGTGTCCGATTTATTAAATAAGTGGCAGTAAGAATGCAATCACCCNAAAAGATTAGTGGAAGATCGGCTTGGAAACGTAAAGCCCGTGCAACATTGAGAAGATGTCGGTGCTTACGCTCGACGACACCATTTTGTTGTGGGGTACCGGGACAAGAGAATTGTTGGAGAATCCCAGAGTCACAAAGAATTTTCTGAAATGAATTATTTGTAAATTCAGTGCCATTATCGGAGCGAATTGTTTTTACACATGTCTGAAATTGATTTCGAACATAAGCTAAGAAATGAACTAACAAAGAATAGGCATCCGACTTGTATTTCATGAGATAGGTCCAGGTGACACGGGAAAAATCATCAACAATAGTTAAAAAATAATGATGACCATTTTTTGTAGGTGTGGCATACTTTCCCCAAACATCAACATGAATTAATTCAAACAAACTACTGCTAGTGGGTGTGTGTAAAGGAAAAGGGAGTCTTGTTTGTTTTGACAAATGACAGACTTCACAATGGTCACAAGAGTCTTTATTGAAACCAAGAACAGGAGCTAAACACTTGAGGGCACTTGATGATGGATGACCAAACCTAGCATGCCAAGTGGTGGATGAGGTAGTGATGACGGCGGCAACAAAGGTAGAGACATCAAGGAAGTAGAGTCCACCCTTTTTATGGCCCCGACCAATCTCCTTCTTCGTCAAATGGTCCTGAAATACACAATGATCAGGATAAAAGAAAACAGAACAATTAGTAGTCTGGGTAAGTTTTGGCACAGATAAAAGGTTGAACTTGAATGAGGGTACAAATAAGACATCAGTCAAGATGATATCTGATGTTATCTGTACATTTCCAAAGCCATGTATAGGAACCGAATGACCATTAGGAACACAAATAGATTTATGAAGAGAAGAAGGAATAGGTGGCTGTTGAAAAGAGGAAGGGGTGAAAGAAACATGATCTGTTGCGCCAGTATCAATAACCCATTCAGTAGGCATACAGAGGGCAGAATAAAGAGCTAGAGACGCACCTGTGAGATTGGCCTTAGGTTGGTTTACCTCCCTTAATAGGCGAAGAAGTTGCTGTAANGAATCTNCAGATAAAGGATCTTTCACAGCANCATGACGTNGGTCANCACGAGTGGATGAAGTAGATGACTGTCCATGAGTGTTCCCCTTATGGTAGTAGCGATGCCCTGGCGGATATCCGTGAAGCTTATAGCACTTATGCTCCGTATGACCAAGGATGCCGCAATGCGCACATTTGGGACGACTGCGAGAAGGTGGTNGTTTGGCCAAAAAAGCATGTGCAGGTTGAGTTTGGAGGGCTGCACGTTCTGAAGTCAGTGGGGGATGTGTATGGGCCTTTTGAGCCTCATCTTGGAGGAGAAGGGAATAGGCATGAGCAACATCGGGAAGGGATGTAGTAAGAAGTAACTGGCTTCGTGGTTGACTGAAGCTGTCATTGAGTCCCATCAAAAACTGCATGAGGCGTCGTTTGTTTTGTTGGGAGATATAAGTCTCTTTGGCTCCACAAGTACAACCTTGGCAAGTGCACGTTGGTGGAGGATCAATAAGAGATAACTCATCCCAAAGGGAGCGAAGCTGATTGAAGTAGTGTGCAATTGAAAAATCTTGTTGTTGAAGAGTAGCAATATTTTGTTCAAGCTCATATATGCGAGGGCCAGTGTTGGAGGAGAAGCGCGCCTTGAGATCTGTCCAAACAGCAGCGGCAGATTCTGCATAAAGCACAGTATGGGCCAGAGAGCGATCAATGGAGTTGAGGATCCATGACATAACCATATTATTGACACGAGACCAACGGTGATAATCTTCATGAGTGGATGCAGGGGACATTAAAGAGCCATCAACAAAGCAAAATTTGTTTTTGCCCTTTAAAGCCATTGTCATGGCAAGAGACCATGGATTGTAATTGTTGAGACCTGTAAGGACGTCACTCACAAGAGTTTGTCCAGGATTATCAGAAGAGGGAAGATAATAAGGGCTCTCCAGATTAAGGTTGTTGGAGGTAGAGGAGTTGGCATTGTTGGTGGGAGTTGTGTTTTGATCTTTAGACATGCTGCAGAGGTAAAAAAAATCAGAGTTGATTATAGAGATGCTACTGATACCATGAAAGTAAACCTCAAGAGCATATATTTCATTGATCAAGAGGCAAAATATATACAAGTGAATACACTGACCGTTACATCACATTAGGAGAGAAATAAGCTAAATCTCTAGAAACTAGGCAACTATCTTTCCTATATTAAGTAGATATCCCAATTTAAGCTAATTACAATATTTGACAATAATTACAATCATATCAGATCCTTGATTGTGTAACAGTTAGGAACTACTTTAAAATTAATTCTAAGTCTTATAAATCTTACAAACTATAAAATGAAATAAAAATTCTTCAAATAGGACATGTCAGTCAAGGAATCAAAACTCAATAATACACTATCATCAATAGAAACATAGATTCTTAACAATAAAATAGTATACACAATACAAACATTATCATGATTTTTGACTTAGGTTGTAATTGAACAATAAGTGATACCACAAGCGAGTACACCATATTAGACTAAATCAACACACAAATTTGTTAATTAATTACACAATTATACCATATTTGTTTTGAAAGATACAACTTCTTAATTTTGTTGATGAAATTGATCAGAACTTTAAATTTAAAGGAAAATGAAACCAATGTACATAAGTTTTATATTAGTTCACTCGAAATGAGCTTTATCCAATCAGTCAATAATTACAAATATACATTTTGATAAATTTTGAAGTTATTTTATTATGAATAAACTACAATTTTATTCTTATGCTATTTCTTCACAAATTAATAAATGATTAATTACAAATATTTTCCTTACTAATTTCTCTAGTAAAATAAAATTGTATGTTAATTTAATAGCTATACTAATAAAATATAAATATATATTGTCCATGGAGACTAAAATTTTATCATGGTTTTGTTTATAAAGATATCTTAGAAAGTAAAAAAATAGTATTAAAATTGCATTTGACCTCAATTTCTAAATGGTATAAAACTATTAAACGAGATAAAAATATAAATGATAAAGAATAAAGAAATATGTAATATTTTTTTTCTCTACATTGTATCCGTTTGAAACTATTAAGACAATTAATTTATTTGATATTTTATTTTTGAAATTGTATGTTTAAAATATTCTTTTGTTATTTTATATTAAGGATAAGAGAACATGTTTTCTGGATGAAGTTTTCTTCTATAGTTGCAACAAGATGATTCCATATAGTATGACAAACGCATCTTCATATTTAAATGACTAAACCTCATCACAATATCGTCTTATGTTATTTTACTAAAAGTGTCAAATAGATAAGCCAAACTTAAAAGCAATGTATTAATAAAAATAAAAAATTAATAATTGTTGGGACTTAAAAAAAAGAATTGAAATTAAAACGTTATATTTATATAGGAATAAAAAGATTTATTTTTACAAAATAAATAATTAACTTTCTCAAAAAGTAATGGATTAAAAAAGTGACAGAAGGATAAATCTAACTTAATCGTGATACATGATTATTATGATTAACATTTATTTTACAAATTTTGATTATATTTCTTGGAAAAAAAGTTTGTATCCATTATTGAAATTCTACGAGTCCTATATCCATTTGTGTCTTATTTATTTGTATACATATTTACAAAATATAAAAAATTAAATTAAAATATTTAATATTATTAAAAGTATAATATAAAAGTGACATGAATTAATTTTCTCAGTATTAAATAAAGATAAGTAAATTATAATGACACAAATTTTATAATAAAATATTAAATAAATGAGAGATATTTAAGTAACTTAAATAATGTAATATAGACATGTATACTAAAAATTTGAATATGAACTACATATCTATAACAGTCTTTAGTCGGGTTTGCAAAAAGCTTACACAAACATTTTACAAATTTATTTGTCATCTTTTAAAGAATCGATTACATATTAAAATAACTTGTAATAATATTTAGTATTATAGAAAGCTTGTGGCACACATTAAATATATATTATATATATAATTTAAATAATTATTATTCTTACACTAGAACTTATGTGAGGCGTAAAACGTCTAATACTTATTCAAACAAATTATTATATAAAAGATATGAATCTGTGTCAAACTGGGTCGTGGTGTAGTAATTGGGCCTAAGCCTGTTATTACAAGTTTACACGTGTCTTCTTAGGTTATAAAAGTGCGCAGTGAAGCACTGAATAAAATTTTGGGACTTCAAACTTTAAATTGAAATTCCTTTTCACACAAAACCTCTAACGAAGTGTTGTGGAGATGGAGTGGAACCCTCAGACACTACAATTCCTATCGGAATGCTTTCTCCACACGCTGTCTCCGGCGCCAGAGCCCCGCCGCCGCGCTGAAGCCTCCCTCGCCGAAGCCGCAGACCGCCCCAACTACGGCCTCGTTGTCCTCCGCCTGGTCGCGGAGCCCTCCGTGGACGAGCAGATCAGGCAAGCCGCCGCCGTGAACTTCAAGAACCATCTCCGCACGCGGTGGTCCTCTGAGGCTCCCATACTGCCCCCGGAGAAGGAGCAGATAAAGTCCCTGATCGTTCCACTCATGCTCTCAGCTACTCGTAAGATTCAGAGTCAGCTCAGCGAAGCCCTCGCCGTTATTGGTAAGCACGATTTCCCCAAGGCATGGCCGGCGCTACTTCCAGAACTTATTTCCAATCTGAAAAACGCGTCACAGGCGTCCGATTATGCCTCCGTTAACGGCATTCTCGGCACCGCCGATTCCATTTTTAACAAATTCCGTTTCGTGTTTAAAACCAATGATCTTCTCCTCGATTTGAAGTATTGCCTCGATAATTTTGCCGCGCCTTTGCTTGAGGTTTTCCTCAAAACGGCGTCGTTGATCGACGCCAGTGTCAATTCCGGCGCGAACCTGCGCCCGCTCTTCGAGTCGCAGAGTCTGTGCTGTAGCATTTTTTACTCCTTGAATTTTCAGGAGCTACCTGAGTTTTTCGAGGATCACATGAAGGAGTGGATGGGTGAGTTTCGAAAATATCTTACCACCACTTATCCTACTCTCGAGGGAAGTGGCGGCGATGGTCTTGCTATTGTCGATGAGCTTAGGGCCAAGGTCTGTGAGAATATTAATCTGTATATGGAAAAGAATGAGGAGGAATTTCAGGCTTATTTGAATGATTTCGCTCTTGCTGTGTGGACCTTGCTGGGGAACGTGTCTCAGTCTTCTAACCGGGATCAGCTCGCCATTACCGCTATCAAGTTTTTGACCACGGTCAGTACTAGTGTTCACCATACCTTGTTTGCCAGTGAAGGGGTTGTTCCCCAGATCTGTCAGGGCATTGTGATCCCCAATGTGAAGTTGAGGGATGACGATGAGGAGCTTTTTGAGATGAATTATATAGAGTTTATAAGAAGGGATATGGAAGGTAGTGATCTTGATACTAGGAGGAGGATTGCCTGTGAGCTTCTCAAGGGAATTGCTACGCATTATGGGGATGTTGTGAGGAACATTGTCTCTTCGCAGATACAGAGTTTGTTGAGTTCATTTGCTGCCAACCCCGTGGATAATTGGAAGGACAAGGACTGTGCTATATACTTGGTTGTTTCTCTCGCTACCAAGAAGGCTGGAACCAGTTACGTCTCCACCGAGCTTGTTGACGTTCAGAGCTTTTTTGAAGCCGTAATTGTCCCTGAGCTGCAGAGTCCCGATGTGAATGGGTATCCCATGCTTAAGGCTGGTGCACTAAAGTTTTTTACTATGTTCCGTAATCAAATATCCAAACCCGTGGCATTGAAGTTTTTCCCGGATTTGGTTCGGTTCCTAGCTTCGGAATCAAATGTTGTACATTCTTACGCTGCAAGTTGTATTGAGAAGCTCTTGTTGGTAAAGGATGAGGTGGGTGGGCCTCGCTATACTTCAGCAGACATCAATCCCATCTTCCCGGTGCTGATGAACAATCTTTTCAGTGCCTTAAAGCACCAAGAGTCTGAGGAGAATCAATATGTGATGAAATGTATTATGAGGGTTCTTGGGGTTGCTGATCTTTCTGCCGATGTTGCTCGAGTTTGCATTGAGGGGTTGACCTTTATTCTTGGGGAAGTTTGCCGAAATCCTAAAAATCCCGTTTTCAATCATTATCTCTTTGAGTCTGTTGCTATTCTTGTGAAGCGGGGCTGTGAGAATGGCTTGCCTGTATCTGTTTTCGAGGCAAGCCTTTTCCCTAAGCTGGAAATAATTTTGACCAATGATGTAACCGAGTTTTTTCCATACACATTTCAGTTGCTTGCTCAGCTTGTTGAGCTAAACAGATCACCCATTCCGCCCATTTACATGCAGATATTTGTGATTCTTTTGTCGCCTGATTCATGGAAAAGATCCCCAAATGTTCCCGCACTTGTGCGTCTACTACAGGCTTTCCTTCAAAAGGCACCGAATGAGATCAACCAAGGGGATAGACTGACTAAGGTGCTTGGCATATTTGACACGCTTATACAATCTTCTAGCACATCTGATCAGGGATTTTATGTGCTCAACACTGTGATTGAGAGTCTTGAGTACGGTGTTATCAAACCTTATATTTCCCATATCTGGGCTGCTCTTTTCAGGGAGCTCCAAAGAAGACGAACAGTAAAACTCATAAAGTCCCTTCTGATATTTATTTCACTTTTTCTGATTAAACACGGGTCTTCAAACCTTGTTGATACTATGAACGGTGTGCAGCCAGATATTTTTAATGTGATTTTGAGTCAATTCTGGATACCTAATCTTAAGCTGATTACGGGAGCTATTGAGCTTAAGTTGGCTGCTGTTGCCTCAACCAGACTCATCTGTGAATCTCCAATTCTTTTGGATCCCGCTGCTGCTGAATCCTGGGGTAAGATGGTGGACAGCATTGTCACTCTTCTTTCACGGCCAGAACAGGAGAGGGCCGATGAGGAGCCTGATGTGCCAGATATTTCAGAAAATGTTGGTTATACTGCTACATTTGTTCGTCTTTACAATGCTGGGAGGAAAGAAGAAGATCCCCTAAAAGATATAAGAGATCCCAAAGAATTTTTTGTTGCCTCGTTGTCTCGGCTGTCAGCACTTTCCCCTGGGAAATACCCGAAGGTCATCAATGAAGTAGTAGATCCGGCAAATCAAGCAGCACTACTTCAGCTCTGCAACGCCTATAATCTCACTATTGTTTGAGTAAGTACTTGAGCCACCTTAGTTTTTATCAATCTTGCTTGGTAGGTTTGCTTTGTTGAAGTTTCCGTCTGTTAGAATCTAAAATGTTTGACACCATTTTGAAGTTGGCAAATATTACTAAGACTGTGTTGAAACCAGCTTGTGTTCTGTTATGGACTCTCAAGTCTGGGTGGGATTTTGGTTGTCAACGACTGTTGTGATAATGCATAGGTTTTTTCTGACCAGTGCGGAGGACAACCTTCTCCTTTACAAACTACTGTTTGGTTGCCCTAACTTCCTAGGTGTTTAAATTTGTTTCAATGGGACAGTGAGTACAGGGTGTATTGTATTTCCTTACAAAATAAAAAGAAAAATTATTCATATACTTGACAGAAGCTATCATTCCAAGACAGTTGTTCTTTTAGGTTTTCTCAACACTATAAGTGGTTTAGTAACAGTTGAGTTACAAATATAACTTAGCCATGTTTTAGTAGGTAATAACGTTTGAATATGGAATTGAGTTGATCATGAAAATCAAGTGTCCTGGCTGTCAGATTTTAAATATTGGACACCAATGACATTTTCAAGTTTGTGTGAGATTAAGTATGGAAGTAGCTTATATGTTCTATGTTGGACTCTAACGATTGGGTGGGATTTTCATAGTCAACGATTGTTACAGTATATAAGTTTTTGCTTGCCAGTGGGATGGATTAGATTGAGTTGCGAATTACAGTTCCATTATTTTTACTAGGTATAGAAGTTTGTTTGAATGAGTCTCTGAGTTACAAATTATTGGTCCCAACCTTGCCATACACTTATTGACTCAGGAATTCCCATCGCTACTTTTACATCTACTAGTTTCGTAGCATTTGAGGTAACGTTTATAAAATTGTAATACTAAGCACAAAATTGTGGTAGCTCTTTGATGTAGGCATACTTTAGTAGGTAAAAAGATGGAACATGGAAAAGAGGTTTGGTTTTAAAAATGGTGTTGGATACAACCTTTATAATCTAAATTTGTTTTGTAGAGGTTGAAAAATCATTTTGACGCATGAACTTACTTTCATGTTAGAAGAAGAGTGGCTGGGATGGTGTGTATCGTGCAAGTCAATTGCATCATTCGCTCTACTTTCATCTGTTCGATATTGTTTTAGCAAAAGAGGAATTAATTTTCATTCTTGTTATTTTTACTCTATTAACGTTTATGCATTTGTTTTGCGCTTTCAACTTTCCCATTTGTGTGATAATGATGAGTTATACTAAAATGCTTAAATATAGTATGAGTTACTATTAGTCAGAGCCTACTGCTGCATTTATGAAATAGCCAAGGGGTTTCAATGAACAATTTATCGCTTGTTTTTTCTGCAGTTAGTGTGATGAATGTACTGGGCTTTCGAAGTACGGTTCAGTCTGAATCCATGAGCACCAAAGCATATTTTTAAAGTGCAATGTGATATGTTGGTATTTTAATGTATAATTATTTAATGCTCCCTTTTATTTTGTTGCTGATATTGCTTTTCAGCCGCTCTGGAGCAATTTGTAATGAATATACCGTCAATTTTGTTTAAACTTGCATGTTAAAAGTACAAAATTTATGTAGGTATTTTGCGATATCTGCTTCGGAACACGTTGCATTTCTCCTTTTGGGGGTGCAACTGATATTGAATCAAATATGAGGATGAAATTGTAGCATTTGAGCGCAAAGTCGTTGTTTGCAACACTGTTAAGACTAGGGAAATTGATCCAAGATTAAAATTCATAGCTTGTTACTTTTCAGTAGCATTAATTGTTGGTGAACTTTTCATTGGACTGTTACTTGGCTTTATTTGTGTCATTACTCACTCATGTATTGTAAGTGTATTTTGTTGCATTCCAATGTTAGCGTCTGGTTGATGGTATAGGCTTATGTTACTGTTTATGTGCGATTGGACCTGATGATGGTATAGGTTTTGAGGTGATGTATTTCGTATTACGTGTTTGGTCCTGCATCATCGTGGTTTTGAGACAGTTGGGTTGGTCTCGATTTATTTTTAATTAAAAATTAATATAATAAATACCTATTTTAATTATACTATTATAATATGAGAATTTAATCATATAGTTATAATTTAATAGTATAATTAAATTATCATATTATAATGTTATTATTACATATGCTTAAATACAGTACAGGGTAAATGAACTAGATAATTTAATTATACTATTATAATATGAGAATTTATAAATATTTAGAGTCACCTACTAGATCAAATTCATTTTGAAACCTAAAATTATTCTATTTTTCTCAGTCATTTAATTGAATGTAGTTAAATTAACCATTTCTAGTACTATTACAATTTTTCTTATCTCGTTTAACTGTAGTAGTAATATTTATTATTATTGAAAAGTCAGCTTATAAACTTTATTTATTACGTTTTAAATAAATGCTTATGTGTATAGCCTTGACTAATATTTTCTTTTATCTCTATAAATATATAGCTTTTAATTCTAGTTTTTTATAAATTAATTTTATTTCATTTCTATATTTTTTTATTTTTGTAAATATTTTTTGTTTTAACGTGTGACGATATTGATATGCCATTTTTTGTGATACCAACATTTCTAATTGAACAATTATATCGAGATGACATGGTATAATTTCATAATAAAATCATTAACATTAACTTGGAGTGACAAAATTAACAGTGGTAATATTTAAATTAAAGATGGAGGACGAAAGTAAAAAAACTAGTTGTGTTCAGGCGTGAAAAACTTAGTTCAACCAAATCATGATAGAAAATATTGAGAAGAACAAGAAATTGATAAATTGCAAATTCATGAAAATTGGGTTCCCAGCACTCAACAATAATCTTACTAAATGCAAAATGAGTACATAAAAGGGTGTTGCTCCCTTTACCTCCCCAAGTAAGTATTGCATTTTCTCACTATTTTAATTTATTTCAAAAATATTTTACATCTCTCCACTATCTTTTTTATTCCAAAAATACCCTACACCTCCTCACTATCCTTAACAATCTTTCTCTTTCTCTCTCTACATTAATGAAGCATTTAGCATTTACATGACTCAAATTTTAACTTCTGATATATTTTCTTAAATAAGTTTGATTCAATCTTATTTTCACTTATTGAATATATTTTTTTTTTCCAAATTACTTAATAAATGGTAAAATTTTGTTTTTAGAAAAATGTTTATATATACATGTGTGTTTCTTTTACAAAAATCTATAATTTTTTACATTATATTATGTTTTAATTCACCGATATGTTTGACTCATTTGAATAAAATATTTAATTTATTAGATAAATAATATAAAAATATTATTAAATACTTAAAATATATAAAACAGTTATTCATTAAAGATTTAGAATTTGTTTAGTTCTTTTGTTATTATAAAGTTAGTATATAATAATAATAATATATCATTATTTACTATTATTATGTTTATTATTTTGTATTTGCATCTAACTTTTAATTTTATAAAATGAAAATGGTGGAAGTACTAATATTGAAGTTTCCTCTTAATTTTATATTTTGTAATATATCACAAATTTAAATCTGAACCATGTAAATGTTTCATTAATGTAGAGAGAGAAAGAAAAAGATTCTTAAAGGATAATGGGAGGTGTAGGATATTTTTGAAATAAAAAAAAAAATAGTAGGAAGGTGTAGAATATTTTTGAAATGGGGGTTACTCCCTGTACCTCCCCAATTCCAACCCCCACCCCCCATTCCATTTTTACCCTTTGCTCTATTTTTTCTATTCCAATTTTATCCTTTAGCAAAAATTTATATTTAGAAATAAAATTTTATAATTTTATTCTCC
>NW_014543268.1:286432-370831 GCF_000741045.1 Vigna radiata var. radiata | reverse complement strand
ATTTTAAGATTTTATTTTTTTAGTTTTAAATACTTTATAAATTAATTATAAATACAATAAACTAATAAAACAAAAAAATTAAAACAAACGTAACAAAATTAATTGAAAATAAAAAGTTAAAATATAATTACTTATAAAATAAACTAAAAAAATAAAAATAGGAAACGGATGTCGACATCCGTAGACGGATATCGACATCCGTTTCAGTGCCTAGACGTCTTCTTCCTCAATGCACACAGCACAGAGATGACACAGAACTCAACAGAACTCAACAGCAGACCAATCTCAACAAACACACCAACCAGATATCAACAAACAAAGCTACACAATCCTACACATTATATACGTTTAAAAAAAAACAAGAAATTAAAAGAAACTAACCTGTTGAAGCAAGAACCACCGCCCCGCACCGCCGCAACACCCTCCGCACCAGCACCCTTCGCGCCGCCGCACACACCGGCTGCAAAGCAGCAAACACAACCGCACCGCCCAACAACCCGCAAACGAAACCAACGTCTACCACCTCTCCGCACCGCGCCGCACCGTGCCGCACCGCCACACACTCACGGCACCGCCACCTGCCGCACACCAAAACCACCAGGCCGCACAAATCAATAGAACCCGTTCAGAGGAGGACTGAGAGAGTGAGAGTTGCAGAGAACATTTCAAAAATGAAAGCTTTGGTGGGGGTGGGGGTGGGAATACGAAAGAGAGGAACCTTTGTGTGTTTTGACTGAGGCAGAGTGTAAAAGAAGTAGGGTAGGTTGACTTTAGTAAATAGGGGTAAAACGGTAAAAATAAAAAAATACATAAAGGTTAATTTTGTATTTAAAAAAATATCCAAAAAAATTGGGGGGTGGGGGTTGGAATTGGGGAGGTACAGGGAGTAACTCCCTTTTGAAATAAATTAAAATAACAGGGAGGTACAACACCCACTTGGAGAAGTAGACAGAGCAACACCAAATGATAACAAACAGATGAAGTTATATGTATTCTATGGCCCAAACCAGCTTTCTTAAACACTTGGTTCCACTGATTACATAATTAAGTGCTTCACTGCCAAACGGCCTTCCACCAAATCATTCATTCTTTAATATTTTCTTGCACTTTCATAATTTAATTGTAGTAATATTGGTGTTTCTTCAATTTATTCTCTTATACTTGCTCGGAAAACAATCATGTTAATTTCCACTATCGAATCCAACTAAAAACAGTAGAAAATTTGATAAATGAATTATGAGCCCTAATTTTGGATTAGTGGAGTGTGGTAAAGACCTTTTTGACAGGAATGGGAAAGGCTGATGAGGATAGGTTTGACTTATGAGGAATCTTCATTCTTCACAATTGGATCAAACAACTTCAAAGTTTATATATAATCCATCATAACCCAAAAAGTTTTCACTAGTGTTGTACGGAAAATCTTGATTTTTGCATTAATTTTTCCAGGGAAGGGTACTTTTCCAAGTATATAATAAATTTCTATAGTATATTTACTTAACATGTTTTAGAAATTAATTATTATTTTAGAATTAGAATATCAAGATTAAGATATTGTAAATAATTTATATTTGATATTTTGTTATATTTTGTTTTATTTATATAAAGTATATGAATAAAATATAATAAACTTTTTTATACAATATATCTTTTACATCTCATACATCTCATCTTCAAAAGTTTTACAAATTTCAACTGTCACTATTTCACTTTTTAATATGATAACTTTGATCTATGAGTACTAAAAATGCAAACATATCTAAAAGGATTAGATTTATGGGAAGTTGAAGAGGAAAATTATGTTTTCTTATCTAAAAATCTTGTCGTGATTCAAATCAAAATACAAAAGAAAAAAAGACAAGAAAGGCAAAAGTAAATTCATGTTTATTTTTAAGATCATATGAAAGGAGAATATGAATGAAACGATAATATTCAATGTATGAAAGTTTTATACTTGATAAGGATGTTCGAGATGTAAAGGGTGAAGGAATTTGAGACAATCAAGGAATACTCAAACAAATTATCGAGTATTGCCAACCACATAAAATTGCTGGAAAAGGACTTTTTAGATTTCAGATCTTCAAAAAATTTTGGTGATCGTGTTGAAAGATATAAAACATCTATTGCTTTCTTAGATGAACAAAAGACAAGTCTACAATTATTTTGACATAGGTGATGCATGCCTTTGAAGGACAAAAACAACTAAGATTAATGAGAGAAGATCATGTGTTTTAATTTACACTGAAGAAAAGGCTTTTATAATAAAAAACAACTGAAAGAGCAAATACAATACCACATAAGTTATTCCATCTTGTTCCTATTGTAAGAAAAAAAAATCACCAACACAACGTGGAGGTCAAATGTAAAATGTCAAAAATTTGTTAACCGAGACACGTGAAAAATGTATGCAAATCTCAAGATCTTCAAGAAAATGCTAAGATTGTAGAGCATGAATCCGAGGAGTAATTGCTCGTTGCAACATCATGTGTTACAACCAGCACATTTACAAAAGACTATAGTATAGATAGTGATTGCAAAAATCACATAAATTATGATAGGGAACTTTTCAAAGAGCTCAACAAATAAGATATTTTCAAAAGAATAATTTTGAATGGAAAACAACTTGATGTAAAAGGAACAAAATTAAAATTCATTCAAGTATTAAATTAATTTTTGATATTTTATAAGTTATGAAAATTACTCAAAATCTATTAAGTGTTAATCAAACCTTAGAGAAAGGTTATAATTAAAGTCTCTTTTGTAAACAAATTTTGTATAATACTGATAACCTAAAAGTATTCAAAGTTCATGAGAAAAACAAAAGATTTGCTTTGGATTTGATGGAGAAATTGATTACAAAAGAAGAAGAAAAAATAAAAATCTCTTGTAAAAGTTTCATATCCAAGTGAATAAAATAAATGATGATCCACATTTTAGCTTTCATTAAAGGTCAAATCTCACAACCATTACATCCACACTTAACAAAGATGATGGTGATAAAATCTTCATACAATTAAGAATGTTAAATTGAACAAAGATGAAATCCCATTAAAGAAAGAGAAAACAAAATTACAAACAAAGAAGAAAATCAAATACAAGAAAATTATCGAATTTGAAAATTTTAAATTCAAATTAACATATATTAAGAAAAAAGAAGCGTTAAGAATATTTACTTATAATATCTGTTTTATTTAAATTATTTTTTAAGAAATATTTTAGAAATATATTCCATAACTTGTAAACCATCCACAAGATGAAGATGAAAATGGTCGTGTTACTTCAATCCTCGTGGTTGTCCTCACATATTTTAACATTAATTTCAACGTCGATTACTTAAGTTTTCATTAAATAAAGCCTCAGGGGTATTATTTTTTATTTTTATTTTTATTTTTAATTTTTGATAGGGTAGTCACACATCGACTGCACTAAAACCCCAGATAAATCCAACTTCAATTAGTACAAAATAATAATAATAATAAATACATCAAAGTAAAGCAAAGGTTGTTAACAAAATTAAAGAGAACAAACCTAACATAGTCCTCACTAGCAGAGGTTTCCGCATGACGCGTGCATTCAACTCATTAAGTTCGTACCAAGTATTGTTTTACGGAAATCTTTTATTCTTGTCCGTTGCTCTAAATTAGTAAAAAGAAATATAATGATACTTTTATAATATTTTAGTATTATTTAAATATTTTAGTAAATAATATTAAAATATTGTCAAAATATTATTATAAAAAAAAATTAAACTTATTTTGTTATTTCTTTTATCCATGAAATTGTTCTTTTTCTTTCTTTATTTCAATGTTTGCATTACTTTCCATTTTACTTACAATCCAAACACATAATAAGTGATTATCCATAAAAAAGGTACCCAAGTGATGGATTTATACATCAAATTGCTCACGATAATATGATCAACAAAAGTTGTAGGTATAAATATGATACTATCAACTTCATATATCAATTAAAACAAACTCAAATATAGTACCAAGATGAGAAATAAAGTTTGTCTTAATATAAAAGTCTGTAAATGTGATTGTTATCTTAATATAAATGAATACAATTTTTTTTTTAAATGTGAGTTATTTGTATATTTTGAGGTAATTGTATTACTGTTTATTTATTATTTTGATACATTCAATAATTTTATATTGTTGAGAAATAAAGGTTAAAAATAATTTAATTTTTTTTAGACCTTTTAAAGATAAAACTATTCTTAATTCTAAAACATATTATATCTCTGATATATACTGATTGATTTTATCTGTAACAAATGATAAATTTGACATGAAAATATTGACGTATGTTGAGATCCAATAATCTCATGTCGTTTAAAAATCGAGATAAAAAACAATTTAAATTCTTATTCGAACCCAAAACTATTTTAAGAATCTTAACTAATCATCAGACCTAAACTCGAAACATTTATTATCTAAAATTAATATTATGTAAATATTTAACCGTATATACAAATACAGATCACGCAACTATTGTTGATATTTAGCAAAATATAACATAAATAATGAAGATTATATGTATAAAATTGATCTGCGAGTATTGTATTCCATTTTGATGAGTTTAATTTAAATGCTTGCCAAAATGACAAACTTGTAGATATTGTTAACTTTGAGAATGTCTTTTGTTTTGAGGGTATCTTGAAAGGAATGTTGACGTATTATATTTCTTATCTTTCACCATAAAACTGCGTATTAAGAATTCAACATAATTACCTTATGTAAATATTAATCTATATTTATATTCTCGTTCGTCTGTCTCTTTCATTTATTTAATTATTTATATATTGTTTTGGATATAAAATTTCGTGTTTATTTGAAGTAGTCTGGTTATATGAGCTCTTGAATAGATCAAGTTTATTTGTTAAAAATATATGATATTTAAGTCAATTTAATATTTGATTGATCTAATAATTAATATTATAATAAATATGTCACAAAAATTCTAACAATCATACATTTAATTTATATTTATAAGTTTTTATATAAATTTCTGATTAAAATCTCTCTATTTTGTGAAACCTGATTATCATTATATTTAACTTGATTGAATTATTAGTTAGATCTTATCGCCATCAATTAATTTTATCTTTAACTTAAACAAATCCATTTAAAGTAATTTGATCGATATACATTCCGGTTGAAATATATATATATATATATATATATAACAATTATAATTATATATAATTATTGTTATACTAAAGATAGAATATTTTTTTTTGTTCCAGAATCACGGATGGTTGTAAAGAACGGTCCTCCGTGAGCCCTGTAATATTTTAAGCAAAGTAGATTATCAAACATTGATATGGTAACGCAATGGTGTTTACTCATTCCTTCTTCCGGTCAAATAACAACAATTAATTTATAAAGAGATTTATAAATAATCGTTGAAATTTTCTTTAGAGGTATAATTTTAAATAAATATGAATAAAAAAATTATAAATAGATTATAAATGTTCACTTTTAATTTTATTTAAAAAGAAATTATACACATCATGTGTAAACGTTATCTAAGATTTTGAGGTGATAAGTTGTTTATATCCTTATGAGGTTATATTCTTGAAGACATTCCACACAATTTTTTTACCAAAGTAATTTTTTAAGTTGGATATTGGTTAGTGTCTTGGAAAAGTAAAAAGTAGTTTGAACAATGTTACGATCTTAAATTATAACATTATTATTAATTACAATATTTAAAATTATATTAGAAGTTGTATTCACTTTAAATTATATGCTTAGATAATTTTTTTTTCCAGAATATTCAACACTCAAGTAATGAATTCGTCTGAAGTATTAAGAAGGATCTTGATATAGGTTAATACTTTTTTCAATACAACTTTTTTATCATATGTTATTATTTTATTAATTTAAATTTATTTTTAAAAAATTATTTAAAACGAATAATCACAAATTTATATATATATATATATGGGGTTTGTTAACAGCTGTTTTTCAATTGGTACGTTTTAACAATGTGTATCGGATTATAGTAGACAAAAATATTCTCATATATCATGGATTATAAGTTTTAAGGTGAAGGATATTTAAATAATTTTCATTCTCAAAACTAAAAAAAAAAAGAAACCCCCAAACCTTTACTCACCTCCCTCATTCCTCTCAACCCTTTCTCTTTCATCTCTCTCACTCCAACATTTTCTCTGTCATCCCTAATGTTGTGCCCCAATTAAAAAAAAATCAGAANCCTTGCCTAACCCTAATCCACCTTCCTCACTTATCCAATTTGTTTCTCTCTCGTCTCCATACTCTCCCTCAGCCACACACAACAACTCGCGATATTTCCCTTTATTGTCNTTTCCCCTTTACACAAAATGTTTCTTTTTCCTTTCTCTTTTGGTATGGTATACATGATGTAAGATTACAACCTATAATTGAAAGAATTATACTCCTAGGGAGCTCTTCTATACCTATTTCTTTAATTTCCTTATGTCACTTTTTTATCACTGAATCAACTTCTGCAGGCATTTAGAATAAACTTTAGCCACTGTGCAAGATAAAAAACAACTGTAAAATCATTTTTTACCTTTGAGATTTGGAAAGAGTAACAAGTAACAAAGTTTATATTCATTTTACACACATTAATAAATATAAAATGATTATAAAATAGTAAACTTTTTCAATTAAACAAATTGGATAAGTGAGGAAGGTGGATTAGGGTTAGACAAGAGTTTCTGATTTTTTTTTTTCAATTGGGGTAACAGTAGGGATGACAGAGAAAATGTTGCAGGGAGAGAGATGAAAGAGAAAGGGTTCAGAGGAATGAGGGAGGTGAGTAAGGGTTTGGGTTTCTTTTAGTTTTGAGAATGAAAATTATTTAAATATCCTTCACCTTAAAACTTAGAATCCATAATATATGAGGGTATTTTTGTCTACTATAATCCGTACACATCGTTAAAACGTACCAACTGAAAAACATGTGTACGCGTGTTAACAAACCCCTATATATATAGATATATTTATTGTGAAAATATTGTAAAAAGAATTATTAAAAAAACATTTTCTATTAATAAAGCGTACGATACTTTTAAAACTTTTTATAAATACAAAAAATTTAGTCACTCATACATTAATGTGTGACACTTGATTGATACAATATGAAATAAAATCTCTTAAACAAACAAAATATCAAGGAAGGGGTAAAGAGTTTAAATATATATATATATATATATATATATATATATATATATATATATATATATATATATATATANGGGTTTGCTAACTTGCGTACGCCTGTTTTTCAGTTGGTACATTTTAGCGATGTGTACCAGGTTTCAGTAGACAAAAATACCCTTATATATCATAAATTCTAAGTTTCAAGGTTAAGGGTATTTTAATCATTTTCATTCTCAAAATTAAAAAAATAAACAAAGAAACCCCAAAACACTTACACACCTCTCTCATTCCTCTGGACTCTTTCTCTTTCATCTCTTACACTCCAACTTTTTCTCTGTCATCCCTACTCTAACCCCAATTGAAATTTTCATTCTCAAAACTAAAAAAAGAAACCTCAAACCCTTATTTACCTCCTTCATTCCTCTCAACCCTTTTCTCTGTCATCTCTGCACTAGCCCAAACTAAAAAAACACTCATTATTAAGAGTTAAGTCATTGACATATTCACCTTCCGAAAAAAGTTCATTCATAATCTCTTTATTTTCATTATCTTCACTGTATATATTATAGCTGACAGGCACAACTTGCACCATGACTTATGAACATCCTTCCTTTACACATGAAACTATTACGTAACATTGGTCCGTGGCCATTTAATTGTTTTTGGTAGAAATTCATTAACTTGTTTTCCTTTACTAAAGAAAAAACAAATCAAAATACAATAAAATTCTCAACGATAAAATCAAACAATAAAAATTCTAAATCTTGAAATTTTATTTAAAATTATATAAAGAAAAAATTAGGTGCTTTAATTTTTTTATTTATGTAAGTTTTTTTTCTCTAACTATTTTATTTAATAGTGAGTGTTTTTTTAGTTGGGGCTAGTGCAGAGATGACAGAGAAAATGTTTGAGTGAGAAAGATGAAGGAGAAATAGTTGAGAGGAATGAAGGAGGTGAGTAAGGGTTTGGGTTTTTTTTAGTTTTGAGAATGAAGATTATTAAAATAAGGCAAGTGTTTCTGATTTTTTTTTTAATTGGGGCTAGAGTAGGGACATATTCTAAATGCCTGCAGAAGTTGATTCGGTGATAAAAAAGTGACATAAGGAAATTAAAGAAATAGGTATAGAAGAGCTCCCTAGGAGTATAATTCTTTCAATTATAGGTTGTAATCTTACATCATGTATACCATACCAAAAGAGAAAGGAAAAAGAAACATTTTGTGTAAAGGGGAAANGACAATAAAGGGAAATATCGCGAGTTGTTGTGTGTGGCTGAGGGAGAGTATGGAGACGAGAGAGAAACAAATTGGATAAGTGAGGAAGGTGGATTAGGGTTAGGCAAGGNTTCTGATTTTTTTTTAATTGGGGCACAACATTAGGGATGACAGAGAAAATGTTGGAGTGAGAGAGATGAAAGAGAAAGGGTTGAGAGGAATGAGGGAGGTGAGTAAGTGTTTGGGGTTTTTTTTTCTTAGTTTTGATAATGAAAATTATTTAAATATCCTTCACCTTAAAACTTATAATCCATGATATATAAGAATATTTTTGTCTATTATAATCCGGTACACATTGTTAAAAAGTACCAACTGAAAAACAGGATAAATTGAAAACCTAATTAAAAAATAAATCAAGTAAATTTAGGTAAACTATTTGTGATCTTTTGTGATTTTTTTTTAAATATTTAAACTAAAGTGCTTTTTAAACTCAACGAAGTTTTCTTTGCTTTAGATTGGTTTCCATTCTAAAATACTAATTTCTAGTTTCAAATCAACATAAATTTCATACTAATTAAATTGAATTATGTCCAAAATAATTCATTACTTTTTTAGATAAAATACTCAAAATATCAGAAAGCTACTGTGTCTACTAAATCCAAATAATGCATAAAAGTTTTCAAATCTAACGTTTCTTTATCTAAAACTCTGCACGCAATCACAGCAATTTTGTTGGTATTAATAAGTTTCAATATGAAATAATAACATAATTCTTCGTGAAGTTGAATTGCATTTTTATATATAGTCGATGATTTAAAAAAATTTAAAATAAATATCGTTTATCTTGTTGTATTATTTGATATTGTATGACTAAATACAACAACATTCGTGGTTTTTTTTTTTTTAAACTGTCAAAAAGCAATTCATCAGTATCTAACTAACTACTATTTAGTAGTTCAGTATTTAAACTAAACTAACAATGTGTTTTGGTTTATTTTTTTTTTAAACAGCTTAGTTTTACAAGTTTAACTTATTAGAGATTTTAAAAGTTGAATTCAACTTAGTTATTTTCACGCATCCCTAAATAACTTTAAAATAAATTCAAAAGTATTATCATTGGAAAATGAAAATTCAAATAGGAGAAAATTTATTTAGCTCAAATAAAATTTATACATTAAATAATTAATGTATAGTTATAGAATATCCTCCGCAGAAAATATTTCCATAATTATTAACTTTGCTCTTTTAAGGTGTCAGTATTAACACAATTGACTATGTTCTTTTTTAGTTTATCAATTTTGAAAGATTTGGTTTTGTAGTCATATCTTACATGTACGTGTTACATAGCCATCTGATAAATTATAGGAAGATGCTTTTATGTCAAATTAAAATGAGAGAATACACAAATAAATGGAAGTTTATTATTAGATTCAGTGTTAAATTTTAGGCTTTTATTTTTTGTTTTTTTTTATAAAACTTTAATTGCAGTTATAATCCATTAATTCATCAAAATTAAAACAGTTGTAGTCCATCATTAAGATATAAATAATTGTTAATATAAAATGTAAACATATTTATCTTTATAGCACAGGTCAAATTTTGTTGTTAGCACGACTCAATATTGTTATTGTTGAAAAACATGTAGCGTTTTTGGTAGTAATTAATTGACATATTATTAGTAAATCAAAATTGTTTAATTTTGAAAAAAAGAAGAATTAAAATTGCAATTATAAATGTCAAATTTACACATTAAGAAAACGATGAAGAACAAAAGTAGATTGAAACTTACAGTTTAAAGAAGAGTTAAACAGTAATTGTTTACTTGATCATATTTAAATAGAAAAGAGACATTTCCATAAATAAAATGTTTTAAAACACTTGCATTCTTTCATGAATAAACATAATCTTTTCCTATCTTAATAATTAAACTCATAGAGTCTACATGAAATGAAGTATTGCATATATTTCAATAAATTTATTTTCCCAAATCTACTTTAATAGAATCAAAATCTCATAGATAATATATAATATATGATTTACTTAGATATGTAGACTCATATCACAAATATCTAACAGCTGTGATTTTTAAGTTACCAAACTTTGTTTTTGAAGGAAAGATACTAGAATAAACTTGTCGATAAAGGTTTTATGGTAAAAGAAGTAAAATTTCTAAACAAATCTCTCATTTAAAAAGATTATAAAGAAATTTGTTTGAAAAGGCATCATGAAAGGATTTCTAGGGTCTCCTTTAGTAAAAACGCGAAGGTTGGTAATTATTTAAATGTAATTTAAAGTAATTATAGGAGATTTTAAAAGAATAATTAAGATTGTTAAAGAAGGGTAATATATATGTTGCATGGCATCTACTTTGTGAGAAGAATGAATGAATATTAATTATACTAAGAAATAAGATATTCCATGAGATAAAAAGGTTCTTACAAGTAGCTTAAGAAGATAAGAGCACCATTAGGAAAAAAATTATTATATTTTGCCGCCCATAGCCACTGAGATCCTTTTGTTTTTACAGTTTCATTCTCTCTCTCTCTCTTATGGCAACGCTAATATATATTTAAAGGAAAAGTGAAAGAAAAATATATGTGTGGTCCATTGCAGAATTAGATCTCTATTTTCATCCTTCAAATCAATTCCATTATGTTAACTCTATTGCTTTTCAGCCTAAGAAAAGGGTCAAAAATAGTTAGGTTAATGAAAAGAAGATCCTTTCTGTCCGATGCATTGGGAGTTTATGATATCAATATTTTTTATATGTTCTTCTTTTTCTTAAATAAAATCAATTTCAAAGTGTTATTAGGTTTATGGAGGAAGAGGTTATTTGTGAGTTATACAAACACTAATAATATTTGAACCTAATTTTATAAAAAATTGACAATATTTTTTATCCAAAATTTTAATATAATATGTTAATAAGTCTTTCATCTTTATATAGTATTCTATTTTCTCATTTTTATCCAACGTAAAATTTGGATTACATTTAAATTCGGGTTAAATATGTTTTTAGTCTCTATACTTTGAGGCGATTTTGGTTTTAGTCTCTCTTTCAAACTAAGGTATAATTTAGTCCTTCAACTTTAGAAAACTCTGGTTTTAGTACTTTTTACCAAATTTTTTTAACTTTATTTGCTCTTTCAAACACGTTTCATTATAGCATTTTTGGATTGTTTACACTGTTTGACACATTTTTACTTCAATGTTAACTGAGAAACGCGTTTGGAACAATAAATAAAGTTAAAAAAATTTGGTAAAAAGGACTAAAACCAGAATTTTCTAAAGTTGAAGGACTAAATTGTACCTTAGTTTGAAAAATGGACTAAAACCAAAATCTCTCCAAAATACAGGGACTAAAAACATATTTAACCCTTTAAATTCCAAACAAGTGTCACCACCAATTCCTTTTTGCATTCAATCAAATATCACTCCAAGAACATACAGTATAACTTTCATTATTTTATCTACTTTTACTTCTTCATACATTCACGTCTAATATATCCTTTTTTTTAAGTGGAAGACTTTCACACAAAAGATAGGGTTTGATGGACTTGTTGCTGTGCAAATCTTACAATTTGACGGCGTCATTAAGAAATATCAAAACAAAACCATATAAATTATATTTTCTCATTATTTTCAACCCATCCAACTTTAAGTTGTAAGGTGTCATCGTGATGATCATGATGTCATTAGCGGAATAGATAGAAGGAGTATGAATTTTATTTTTAAACACTATTTGCTATTCAATCTTTCCTAGTAACGTGAACTTTTTATCCACATATAAATGTGAGACTTACTAAAAAAACCTGATAAAGTAAATAAAAATATTCGTCGATAAAATAATATTAATGATAATTTATCAAAAGTAAAAATTTTGTTGGTAAAATTAGTTGATAAATATTGATTTAAATATTTTAGTAATTATTTATGAATACATATTTTTTTAGTTGCTGATTCTTATATTAGAAAACTCAAAACCGGCTTAACTTATATATTATAAATTGGTCTTATCTCTATCATATTAGAAAATGGGTTTTAAGCCTAACTTAACCCCCACAAAACCCGTTCATAAGTTAAGGTTTGCATCTCATTTATATATTATAAATTGGTCTTATCTCTAGATCTCTAGTCGATATGAAACTTTCAACCATTTTTTTTCTGTTTTTATTTTTTTTCTTTATCTTTTTTTTTTATTCGTTTTTGTCCATTATCATTATTGTAGCCACATCTCCACCTACTCCTCTTTTTTCCTTCTTCTTCTTTCTATGTCACTTATTTTTATTCAATTTTAATATATATTTAATTAGATTTGACAAAAAAAAAAAGTTAAAACATATTATTTCAACATATTTATCAACGAATTTTAAAAACATATCAATAGATTTATTGACCAACTTTCAAAAAATTCAATTAATGATAATTTACAAATGAATTTTTAAAATTTTTATTATCGATATAGACAAATTAAAAGAAAAGTATCATTAACGAATTTATCAACACATTTTATCACAAAATAGTTAAAACGAAAGCTTTGATACTCATTTTACTGTATACTTTTTCAATAGAAAAATTCATTGATAAAATAAAATTTATTAGAATTTTAAATATAAACAAATATTTTTATTTACAATAAATTTGTTATTAAAATTCATCAATTTTATCAACAAATGTTATTTTGTTGATAATATGGTATTTTCTTATAATAATTAGATATTTGTGAATGGTATAATAGTGGATGAAATAATAAATATAACAAACAACATTTTTTGTTTGAATACACCCCAAATGTAACTTTGATATTATATCAGTATTTTTTAATTTTTTTTAGTGAATGTGAAATCTCTAACACTATTTTGTTTACATTAATTAATTACAGATTCTGAATTCTACTATAAGAACGGAAAATTAAAAGGAAGATAGAAAAAAAAATATTAGGGATTTGAAAGAAGGGTGGGCCACACAGGCCAACTTATACGAAACAACGCAAGGTGAGCTTAAATTTGAGGCCACATAAGCCTGACTTGGATTATTCATAGTCTGTGCAAGCCTGGGACGAGGCAGAGTTAGCTAGACCATGACCCACATAAAAAATGTGTCAAATTTAAAGATTTAATTATTTATGTCCAAATTGTATAAATGTTAAATTTTTCAGAATCCAGTGAGAAAGCACTCTTAGAATAAGGTTTTATAAAAGGAAAAGCTTTCCCCAAACATAGTAGATGCAAAATCAGAGGCTATAATGTCCAAGACAACGAGTTCATAATGCGGAGTAGTATTCAACGTCGACAATGAGTCCGTAGGTTAGCAGCGAGGGTTCTTCAATGATCATGTTATCATGAAACCGTATCGCCACTTTCTCATTTTAGAATGCGCAATGGTTATAGGGCGACAACTACGAAAGCTTGTTGTAGGTTCTCTCTTGTCCAAAAGGAGGGACACATATACGTGGTATCAGCTATCGGTGACCTCTTCTACATGAATCCGAGAACAAAGCATTCACGTGTACAAGAACTTGTAAGAGTATTTGATGGAAGTCTCACATTGACTAGAGATAAGGTCAATTTATAATATATAAGTAAAGTGCAGATTTCACCTTACAAACCAGTTTGGTGGGGGTTGAGTTAGACCTAAAAACTCACTTCTAACATGGTATGTCAGAAAATCCAACTGAGGATTCATCAAATCCGTAATTCTAACAAAAAATCTTTCATTAACATCTTATTTCACAAATGATTTAGGTTGCAAATTTATTAAAATTTATACCCTTAGGAAAAAAAATTGATATGGAGAATATTGTATCATTTTATTATAAGTTTATGGAGATTGTATCATTTTATTATAAGTTTTTTTTTTCTTATGTTAGATTGAAATGTGGTATACATTAAAAAAATGGTTAAATATATTTTATTGTTCAAATTATTATAAAAAAATGTGTTTCGTTCACAAACTAAGTTATAAAAGTATTTAATTTATGTACTTCTTAAATTTTATGCAATTTTTTTTCCAACAAATGATATATTATCATTGTGAATTTTTATTTCTCACATGAAAAATACTTTAAATGTTATTTTATTCGGAACACTGTTTTACATTATTTTAATATAGTGTAAAGTTAAAATATTTTATAATTTAATTTAAGGATGAAACACAACATTAATATATTTTAAGGAATAAAAAGAAAACAACTCTAAAAGATCAAAAAAAAATATGAACTTGACAAGTCTACTTTTAAATTTAATATTTGAAAGAACTATTATGATAAGAAATCATATATAATACTAAAAAAAAATCAGAACAATTTGCTGTTTATCCAAATAACATATATGAAGGTCCCTAAACATCTAGAAAAATAAGTAAGTATTTGTTTAATAACTGAGCACATATGAAATAATGACATGAAAACTTTACATATCGAAAAAAAGTTTTTAAACCAAATTTCTTTATTATTTTTATTTTTATTTATCTATTAATAGAATGTTGAACGAAATATTTAATCTTTTAAAATACAACACTGTGATTTTTTAATATATTTAAATTAAGTCCATTATATATATATATATATATATATATATATATATATATATATGGATTAAATTGAATGTAATAAATATATAATTAATAAAAATAGGTGTTTCCTTAATCTACTGTGTCTTTTTCTAATTAAGAGTAGGAATTAACAGACAAATACGTTTTACTACATAATAACGACATTGGTTGGTTTTAGCTTTTATTATGTTTAAAATAATTCCGTCCTGTACGACTAAATTATAGCAATATATTAGGTATTGTTGGTTCACCGCAAAGCGTAACAACTAACATCCACTAATGATGATTAAAATAAAATTCAATGCTCTTATAAAAGTTACTTGGAGATTTAGTTCCTCTGCCTTTCACTATTCACATCATATGAAAATTACATCAATTTGTACCTGTTTTTTTTTTCTTTTTTTTTATAAAAAGAAAACTAAATTTCTAGAAAAATAAATTTTAGTGGATAAATGGGTACATTTATAAATAATTTTACAAAACGTAAAATAGTTTTGAAGATGATAATGCATGTTTCTCCATAAATTAATTTATAGTTATTACTCATTGTTAAAGATAAATGTTAACCTTTTTATTACAAATTTAAATTCTCAACTAATTAACTAATTAAAGAGTTTCTTCTTTCATCAATCAACTATGTTCATATTGAGTTCATGGTGTATTATATGAGGATAAGGAGGTGTTTGTTTTACAACTTGTATATTCCAAAAATTATGAAAGAGAAAAAAAAATACTTATTATAAGTTTGTAAAAAATATTTTCAGGTCCTTTTTGTTACTAAAAAGTTGTTTCCATAAGAATAAGAGAACTTATTTTTCTAATTTCTATTGTAATTTCCATTTTTATTTTAGTTAATTAAAATTTTAAAACTAGTTAAAAATATGTGAAAAGTGAACCAAATATATTTTAAGCCATGAACAAGCTAATTAACCAATTGTGACTCTTTGGTGTAATTCTACAAAAAGTAAATCAATAACACAAACGATCCTAACTTTTTATCCATACAAAATTGTGGTTTAACATTTTCAGATGTAATAGTTAAGTCGAAACTTTTATCATATAGGTTCAGTGTGATTCATCTACAAATCTCAACTATTTCTACTCTAACTTCGACTCTCTAAATTCACGTTTAATTAATTTTTAACTTATTCGTTATTTTAATGATGCATATATTTTGTCATGTTTTAATGTCTAACGTTATTTGAAGAAAACACAAAATAAAAAATAATTTTGAAACTACTCGAGCTTATATTTATAATTGTATTGGGATTCCGGACGTCGAGATGGACGGTCAGTAAATACTGGGAACTCCTGGATGGCTCAGTAAAAAAAAATGACAGATTAAGTTAAAGTAAGATGAGATTAAAGATTATTGGATTGTAATTGGACTTTGATTAAGGTTTTACTAATTTGAGACCCATAACTATTGTTATATATAGAAGTCAAAAGTGAGAAGTAAATAGATTCATTTATTGTGCATTTAAGACTGTACTTTGACGGAAGAAGACGGAGAGGACGAGAAGGACGGAAGGTCAAACAGAAAAATTGTGTAGAGTTTAGCTGACTCGACCACGTACCGGTGAGTCGACCACATACCGGAACAATAATGTTTTTTTTAATTAATTTTACTTTAAGAACTTGTAATTAAATATTGACACTGAAAGCTAAAGTAAATTATGAAAACGGAAGATGGCGATTTTAATTGGAGGAGAAAAAAAAAGTAATTATTAGCAGTGATGGTTTGGTTGAAACAAATGTAGGTGTAGCTAAGGGATAAAAGGGATTGGTGTTGACAGAGAAGAATTAGGATATGAATTTTTTTTGTCTTAAAAAATATACCCACATGTCCTAAAGTACAACCATACACACTCAAACAGCACTACGTAGTAGGATATAAACATAAATTATAAATTCGCATGATGAAAAGTGGAGGAGAAGAGTATTTTCATAAATAAACTTTGTAGCGGTTAAAAGAAAAAGGAAAGAACAATATTTTGTAACATAATGGAAAATAGAAACAAAAACACGTTTGTTGTTTAATAATGAAGTGTGGTTTCCACCAAAATGATGGCCAATGAGTTTCATTTCAGGAGAACAAATTACAGTAGGCTAAGCTGACTCTGTAGACTAGAGGACCATACTTTATAATCAATCTATAATAGATAGACAGAGAAGACAAGAGAGAGAAGAAGAAGAAGAAGTAAAAAGAGTACCACACCAATTCTTTAGAATTTGGAAACGACGATTCAGCTGTCTCCCGAGCGGAATAATCATCGTCGGCGACACCAGAAAAGAAGCTTTGGTCATTCCAAAAGATTTTTGGAGCGAGAGAGAAAGAAAAACCGGCCTTGTGTTCTGTAACGGAAGCAGTGACATGAGATAAATTCTGTGGCAGGATCGTTACGAGAGGCAAAAAGGAGGAAACTTGTTAACTCTTCATCATTACTCACTCACTCGCGTATAACTGTCTTGTCTCGCCATCTATTTCTCTCTCCTTTGTATTCATGGGGTAATCTCATCTGTTATTTCTTACTCTGCACCTACTTTCAGCTTTTGCCTCTCTTTCTCTTCTCTCTCTACGACGTCGTTTTGAATGGCACATCTGGAAGCTCCTGTCAGAACTGTGTCCAGTTCTCAGCCAGAAACAGGTCAATGGCTTATGCTTCGTGGGGATTTTGTTGACCTTGCTCTGCTTGGTTGCTTAGAAAGTTTGACAAATAAAAACAACTGGTTGGGTTTTATTTTATCCTCTTTTTTTTTTTTATGTTTGAAGCAGTTTGTAAGGTTCTCAACGAGGTTTTTGTGGTTTAGAGGAACTTGGGTCTGCAGGGTTCTGGTTCAATTGTTGATGTGTTGTGTCTTCCTTACTGGGGCTGTGTTTTGGAAGAAGAGTGAAGGGGAGAAGTTGTTTACTTTCTGAGAAACCACGCAGAGCATTGGCTTTCATTTGTGAAAACGAGGATCTTACTTAATTGTTTTAATTTATGTTCGGTTAGGTGTGGGAGATGGTGATCTGTACACGCAGCTATGGAAGCTATGTGCGGGGCCTTTGGTGGATGTTCCTTGCGAAGGGGAGAGAGTTTTCTACTTTCCGCAGGGTCACATGGAACAAGTGTGTGTCTGTGTGTGTTTATTTAGCTTTCGGTTTTTGTTTTCTTTGAAATTTACGAGTTTTGGTCTTTGTTTTCGGCAGTTGCAAGCTTCGACTAATCAGGGACTGAACCAGGAGCTGAGCCAGCAAATTCCTCATTTCAATCTCCCGTCCAAGATTCTCTGTCGTGTTGTTCACATTCAGTTGTTGGTAATGTTTTTTATACCTTTCATTGCATATTTATTTTTGTGATTCATGTACTTATCATACGCTTTTATGTTAATTTGTAGGCGGAACAAGACACAGATGAAGTTTATGCTCGTATCACTTTGCTTCCGGAGTCAAATGTGAGATTATTCGTGTTTCCCATCCTTTGTTTTTTTTTGCTTCGGTCGTGCGGATCCGTTTTGTCACTCTTAGAGAATTTGATTGAGTTTTCGAACCCAATTCCCTCGTTATTACTCTACCTGGAATGGTTTTGTTTTGTATTTTGCCTGCTTTACGATTTCCTCTGCGACTGTGAAATACATAATAATACTAAAGGAAAATAGTTTGAGGTTGAAAGTTGATAGTATTTTTTATAGGGAGTTATCTTGGTTTATTTTTGTGGTTTTATTCAGCAAGAAGAGCCAACGAGTCCAGACCCAAGTCCACCAGAGACCCAGAAACAGAGCTTTCACTCTTTTAGTAAAATATTAACTGCTTCTGATACTAGCACTCATGGAGGATTTTCAGTTCTTCGGAGGCATGCTACCGAGTGTCTGCCTCCATTGGTATTTACCTCTCTCAGTTTCCTTTAGCCTCTATATATTTAACGAGAACCCGACTTTCCTTATTTTCACGTTTGCTACTTTTTTCTATGCACTGTAGGACATGACCCAAAGTATCCCCACTCAGGAATTGGCAGCAAAGGATCTTCATGGGTTTGAGTGGAAGTTTAAGCATATATTCAGAGGTAATTTTGCTTTAATATTTCAAGTACTCTTTGGGGAGGGTTTATGACCTAGACCCATATCCAAATTCTAAAGGGTTAACACCATAATTAGTATGAAATGAAATGAAGGCCAGTGAGCGTAAACATTAAATCTATTATTTTTCTTGTGGCCAATTTGCTTCTCCCATTCTGTAAACATGACCAGGTCAACCAAGGAGGCACCTGCTCACAACTGGCTGGAGTACATTTGTGACATCCAAGAGGCTTGTTGCTGGAGATGCTTTTGTGTTTCTGAGGTTTTAAAACTCAGGAACCTTATCGTATTATTGTTTCTGGTGTTGTTTCATCTGTTATGGTCGTGTGTGTACTTTGGTTTTGACATGATTGTTGCAGGGGAGAGAATGGCGAACTGAGGGTTGGTGTTAGGCGTGTAGCACGACAGCAAAGTCCCATGCCTTCTTCTGTGATATCAAGCCAGAGTATGCATCTTGGAGTGCTTGCCACCGCCTCTCATGCATTTTTGACCAGTACCATGTTTGTGGTATATTACAAACCTAGGTGCGTAAACATGTTGAAGTTTGTTTTCGGTGCCACAAACCTTATAAATAACATGTAACAGAATGTTTCACTCACACGTGTTTTGATACATTCAGGACTAGCCAGTTTATTATTGGTCTAAACAAATATCTGGAGGCAGTGAACAAGTTTTCAGTTGGCATGCGTTTCAAGATGAGATTTGAGGTGGAGGACTCACCTGAGAGAAGGTATCTATCTTAGTACACAATAAATTGTCATAAGCACCTGAGAGAAGGGTCATTTATTGTCATGTTGCTTTAATGTTTTGGTCAGATTTTCTGGTACCATTATTGGGGTTGGGGATGTATCTCCAGGATGGCGGAACTCTCAGTGGCGTTCGTTGAAGGTTGAACTAAGACCTACAATTTTCCATCTGAATTCTTATTCAGTTTCAGTTTAGCATTTATAATATTTTTTGCCATTCAGGTTCAATGGGATGAACCTGCAATAATTCCAAGGCCAGAGAGGGTTTCTTCGTGGGAGATAGAGCCTTTCGTTGCTTCCACTGCTTTGAATGTCATTCAACCGGTGGTGAAGAGCAAAAGGTCCAGGCCTGAGGTTTCGTCTTCTGGTACTAGATGTTTTACATAACTTTGAAGAAATTAGATAAGATAGTTTGTGTGAAAATTGAATTGCAAGAAAAGCATTATTTATTTGATTTTTGAAAAAAGAAAGAAAAGGTATATAAAGATGTGTTGGTTGTTTAAGGATTAAATTAAATGAGCATGGAGTTAAATAATGTGATGGTTGGATGTAGAAATTGGCCCCAACTCACCTGGTGCGGCTTTGTGGTATCATGGACCATCCTTATCTCATGACCCTACTGCATTGGGTGGCACTTCAGAGGTCCAAAGCAATGAAAGCCCAGTTATATGGTGTACAAGGATGAAAGAAATAAATGTGAATCCGATGAATGGTAACAAGAGCAGCTCGAACAGAGTCCGTGTGGAAGGAATGTGGCCATCTTCCCCACATTTGAGTGTCTCTTCGAACCTTTTTCCGGACCCCAAAAACAGCAAAGCTGTCACAGCACAATCAACTGTCTCCGGGTATGCCCCTGTTTCATCTAGGCCGAATGATGATTTGGCACATGATCCCGTGGAATGTGGTAAAAGAAGTGAGAATCCCATGGACTGTTGGGTGTTTGGAGTTAATTTGACTAACAATTTTACTAATGTTGCCCTTCCTGATAAAGAACTAGGATGTCCACCTATAATAATTCCTAGTGGTCCCAAAGATTCTATTCCTGTTGCTGCATGTGAAACTCAGCCTGGTCAGAATCACAATTATTCACTGTCCAATAAGCTGCAGAAGCAAATTATTTCTGATGGATCACCCAGTGAGAGACACGCCAAGCAGGCCACAGTACCATCCACCAGGACTCGGACCAAGGTACCCATTCCTTTTCCTATTTTCTACAAACTCAAATAAAATCCAGGATTAAAGCTTTTATTTTTTTTTTAATTTTTGGGATTTAATTCGATTCTTTTTGCTTAACTTGTATTGTATCACATGTTGATTGATGAGTGAATGTTGTTTTTGAGAAGGTGCAAATGCAAGGTGTTGCTGTTGGTCGTGCTGTTGACCTCACTGTCCTAAAAGATTACGAGGCTCTCATAGACGAGCTTGAGAAAATTTTTGATATCAAGGGAGAGCTTCGAATGCAGACCAAATGGGCTATTACTTTCACTGATGATGAGAATGACATGATGCTCGCGGGTGATGATCCATGGCCGTAAGTAGTAATTTTGGCACCTTCAACTTTATCTGATTGTTAAAAACTAGACTTTAATTGTGTGTTTTTTTTTTCCTTTGCAGTGAATTCTGTTCTATGGCGAAGAGGATTTTCATTTGTTCAAGGGAAGACGTGAAGAAGTTGAAAAGCAAGCATTCTGGTTGTTCATCAGAGGGTGAGGAGACTTTGTTGAGCCAAGATTCACAGAATAGGGAGGAAACTCAGCAAATCTCTTGCGATTTGACAGCTTAACCTTTTTAGTTTTTTGGTTTGGGAGGAGTTTAGGGTGCTTGATGGTTTGATTTGTTTAGTTTTATGCGACTTTAAATTGTAGAGTAGTGAAGGTGTGTAAGTGGACTAATATAATATAACTACATTTAGGCACTTTTTTTATTTGTGAATACTCTTTTTGGGGTGGTACCATCTGCATAAACAAGCACGCCTCTTCTTTTTCTCCCTTTGAAATGGGTTACGCATGTTCTGATTGATTGATTGAATGAATTTTATTGTTGGGAGATGACATTACCAACGACAATGGCACGAATTCATACCAAATTTACGTGGTTAGAACTAATTTGTCTACATTTTCAGAATCACCATTACTGGATTGGCGCCTGATGTTACAATTCATACCAGAACAAATAACAATGCCCATTCTTCTGTCATCATTATTTTTGGCATAACATTTAAATGTTTCCGTGTTGGGTAACGACCCAACACTTAACTTTCGAAATCTTTTCGTATTTACATAATTTTACCCTTGTAATCATGATACTGTATATTCAAGCTTTGCTTTATTATGCTATATTTTCGGGTTTCTCTTATGGAGATCACAATTCTGACATAGCCTTTTCCTCTTGTTTGTAATGCAAAAAAAAGAAAAATATTAAAGTGATAATGGAGGTTTATTTTATTACAATAAGAGTGTCTTTTTCTATGGATAACTGTAACGTGGGTAAAAAGTATCAGTGAATAAATAAAATAAAATAAAAGTGATTATGATGTAGAGTTATTTCATTATGAGTTGTTAGTGTCTTTCATTTAATGTCTTTTGTAAAGCTGTTAAATAAAATTAAAGCATATTGAATGATGATACGTAACGATAAATTTATTCCATGTGCGCCGGAGAATGTCACTTTTGGAGATGTTACAGATTTATAGACAGGAGATACAAATGTTTGTGCGAATATAGAATTATGTTTTTTGCATGGTGTAGCTGGTAAGTTGCCTAAAAATTGGAGGCTAAGGTTGGTTCCAAGAATAATATCTAAAATTTTGTTTTGATTATTTTTGAAAATGGCATGGTCAAAGCAAGTGTGCTGATAAGAGGTGAAAAGGAAATGTGTTGTTTTAAGTGCAATAATCAAACAGATGCATCTCACCTTCTTTTTCTCTTTCAAAATTGGGTCTCACAACACTTTGCCCTTTGCCTTTTTCTTTTTCTATCTATTATCTTTCTCTAATATAAATAAACTTTAGTTTTAGATATTGTAAGCAAATATTGAAAAATAGGTTTTTGATGAAGATGGTGAAAATTAAATGCAAATTTAAGTTGGTGAAAACAAGAGAATCTAAGTGGGACCTTGGTATGATTTCCCAATAAGTGTAGAACTAAATATAGGTGATCTAACATAAGATGAATCAAAAGTAAACACGAGTAATGGATATGGAAGCATCTTCGGTTTTTCTTCCGTCACAACAACACCCTCACCTTTTCTTTTCACGTTTAAAAGGTCTTACTTCTATAATCTTTTTCATTTTTCAAATAAATATAAATTTGTTCTCAAATTCTTAAAGTCTTTTAAATTTCAAAAACATTAACTTCATTTTCTCAAACTTATTACTAACTAAAAATGGACTTTTAGAAACACACTTTAACCATTCAAATTCATGAATTAAGTATCAACAACAAGTGTTGGAAGTCTAACATAAAGTTAATTTTTAATATATAAATAAGTGTAAATTGGACAAACTTCACTTTACAGATAATTTTGTGCGATTGAATTAGGTTTACAAACCACTTTCTAATATCCTATATTATAGTTATGGTAAGAGTCTATCTTAACCAGATCTATATAATTTTGTGAGTCTTTTTTAGACTTAAAAATCACTTTCTAATAATATTTTTTTTATAATTTTAGGAATAGTTTTTTTCTTAAAAAAGTCATCAAAATCATATTTTTTTTTTATATTTCACAAAGTACAAATATAATCAACTCTACATATTTTAACACTTTCTTTTAAAGTTCGATAAAAAAAAATATAGAATTCTTTGGTTGAAAAAATTAATACATCTAGCGTCGACTACTTCCCAAAATTAGTATAGTTTAAACATAAATTAATATGCTTTTCTCGTGTATTGTTTTAATATTTTAATTTGAAGTAAAATTTATAAATACAAATAAAGATTAAAATTAAAATATATAATTTTATTGATATGTCAGGTCAAATTTAAAATTCAAATTAACATATAGTGTTGAACTTTACTTTGCTTAAAACTGCCAAAAGAAGGATGTTTATTATTTTGTTTATGAATAAAGGAAATATTTTACATTTAGTTACACACGAATGCTAACTTCAAATATCATCACTGGTTGATGTAACATTCCAAAAGTTATACTATAATACTATAATAGGAGGTAACATGTAATAATATTATACGACAGTCATTGGAATTAAAATAATAATTATAGAAGTCCTAAAGATGAGATATACTGAAAAGTCCTAAACTAAACTTCGGGGTTCTCGCCTTCTAGGGCTTGTTCCAGCGAACACTCTTCAACTTTTGCTTACATCCAAAGGATGATCATTGCAAGAGAAAGGATGACCGAACGGGCAACAAAAGACAAGACAAAAATGCAGGGTAAGCTAGTGTAATTTAATTAATCATAAAACATAACAATTACATAATCATCAATTCAGTCAAAACATTATAACATACAATTATCAAACATTCATTTCCAGCAAAAACCGAACATAGCATACATATAATGACCGACAACTTGACTCGACCATCCGGATTGTATGAATATGTAGCTTCTGGCCGTTCTTGCACCCGAGTGGTATAGTAACTTGAAACCCCTCAGCTGCCACCCGAGGTTAGCCCGTTATACCTCACCTAAGGACCTCCCCCCCCCCCCCCCCCCCCCCCCCCCCCCCCCCCCCCCCCCCCCCCCCCCCCCCCCCCCCCCCCCCTTAGACTAGGGCCCTCACCACATGACTTACTCATCTCTACTTGAGAACTGATAATCATTATAATTTCAGGATGAACGCCGTGAATTTCACTATCCATATTCATACTTTACCAATTCAATAACCAATCACTGAGACATTCCTCCTTGGAATTGTCTTCCATACCACTTGAAATATCCACATCCTTCCTCATCAATATACATACATAAATAAAATTAAACCAAACAGTAAATCAATCGTCATAGTCGAATACCACCGAATGAAAGAACTTAACATAATCTGTGAACAAGACCAAACGGGAGATCACTCCCTGTATGTGTACATGACTGAACAGTCATGTGAAGAGTAACAACTCAAGAATGACCGAACATCCCTAAAGCTGAACATCAGAACAAACCAATTCTAAAGCTAAACCAAACACTTGAATATTAGACTAAACACATATGACCGATAAAGAACACCATTGTCTTATACCGATCCTTAATGACTTATCCTAAATAATAGGAGTTTAGACAGAACACTATTGTCTTGGCCAGATTCTATTACCTTACGTCGAACACTAATGAGTTGAAGAAGACATTATTAACTCAACCCGAATACTGATAATATAATAGAACGATTTATAATTAAATATTTATTCATATTATCCGAACATACTAAGAAAACAAATGATAGTACAAGACTGAGTACTTTAAGGAACTGAGAGCTAGTACAAGACCGAACACTACCAAGACCAAATGTTAGTACAAGACTAAACACTACCAAGACCTATAGAGGAGTGGATAACTTGAGTCGATTATACAACTACATTATACTTAGTTATATCGATTATCTTAATTATATTGACTATTAAGTAGAAGAAGAAAACTATGCTTAGACCGAACGCTATACTCTAGTATACATTATACGAGACCGATTGATCATTAACTGAAATTCTACTAAAGAAGAACTCAGTTAAGACCAAACACACATAATATAAATCGAACAGTCACGAATGACTCTCGACGACAAGTAATAATAATAATAATAATATATCTTGTTATGCGTGGGAGATTATTTAAAAATAAGTGAAATTCTCATAAATAAAAATGTTACCATATAAAAAATGTAAACTCTTTTGATACCACATATGGATTGGGTTTGAGGCCACTTAACCGACTGGACAAGAAGGGGGTTTTTTTGTTTCAAAATTCACATTTGCATGAGTTTTTTGTTATTTCCATTTTAAATGTGTTTTTTATTTATCAGGGTTTAATGGAAGCCATGTAAAATTTTCAGTAAATAATTTCAAGAATAAAAAACCATTTCACAGGGTCTCCAGTTCTTTTTCTTTTACAAAGCATTTTTTAAGCTTCTCAGAAAGTAAAAAAAAAAAGTAATATATTTTAAAATTAAAGATACTAATAAATGACAAAAAAAATTGAGATATACTAGAACTGAATATTATTATATGAATCAAAATTTACAATTATAGAAAATAAAAAATAATATATCTTAAATTTTATATATTTTAGTAGGAAAAAATATATTTTTTGTTTATATTTTAGATACCTCCCATATGGGTATTTTTTAACTTGGCCCATATTGTCTTCCTACTTAAACCCAAGTTAAACTAAAGGCGACCGAATGGGTCGACCTAATTTCAAAAAACAACCCATTAAAAAGACCAAACTGACTTTAAAATTTTAGGCTTTTTGAAACAATAATATTCAAAATATATTTTTGCCGAATTAGATAAATATCATATTAAAATCATTGACCAAATTAGTGTCTTAGAAAAACAGTGATATATTATTATCTGATTAAAACGCACGTTATAAAAAAAGTTCAATTTGTTATTTTAAAATAAGTTACTAGTTGAAACAATTTTATTTTTATACTAAATGTATCTATTTAGTATAAAAATGGTTTCAACAATAAACATGATCAATAGAATTTTAATGTTTTCTTATAAATCATCTGACCAAATGGTTGAATTAAATTACCTTCTAGAAGGAGGATTTAAGTTAAGTATGTTTGTAAAGCAAAGATAATTCATTATTTCATTGAAAATAATATGTAGTATGAGTTTTTTTTTTTTTTTTTTTTTTTAATTAGATTCAAAATGTTATCAATGTTATTTTAGTTTCATTTGAAATGATTGAATTACATTGACATCAAAATAAAAGTTTAAGATAAATAATTTATCCCAACTTAAAAAATTATTATATTTTAAATCATTATAGGTGGTAAATAAGTCCAAATTGTCGCGTTTCAAAGATCTGGAAATTTGGTTCACAAAATTGGTGGAAACATTGTCAATAATACCAATTTACAATGATTATATAACATGAGAGAGAGAAGTGTAAAATAACTTAATTTAGTTAATTTGAATTGTTACAAAATCTGAATTTAAAATGGTAAGATGAATGAAGCTTTTAATATAAAGAAGAAATTTGTTTACACGTTATTTTGAGGAAGAAAGTATTGATGTTTCTTATTTTATTATTGCTAAGTAAAATCTTACAAAACATGAGCAAGATTTTGTCTCAATAAGCTAAACATTTTATTGAAAGTTATGTTTTTGTAGAGACCAGACATTGCTTATCTGAGTTAATATTGAATGTTATAAGACAATAGTACATAGGACAATCAATCATCAAACCTTACAACGTTTTCTTAATATAGCTTCCTCAACGTCCTTTTAACTAAACGCACTTCTTCACAGAAAAAGCACGTTATTCAATGTCTTATTGTAGATTATTAACCTTTATAAGTTATTCATAAAATAATATTTCTATTCTTTCAAAATCTTAGGGATGAGTTATCTTAACTAACAATTGTCAACAGAAATAAAAATAATGAAATAATCTCGAATCTTCAATAATGTAAGGATTTTATAAAATTTATCGAGTTTCAACAATAACATCATACCAAAATGTAAAAATGAGATATATTATTTTTATATTACGAAAGCATGTTTTCAAATGAAATATATGTATTAAAACATTGCTTACGATATATTGTTTTGTACTTGTAGACGTTCTTATAAGATTTTATGGATTGGAACAAAATAGAGAACATTAAATATTTTAATATGTATTACACTAAACATAAGAACATAATTTTTCTAAATGCATATAGTTTTTATTAAATCAGATTAATAACAATATTTTAAAACATATAAAGAGATATATCAAAATTTCCATTCCAAAAAATAAATAAATGTCCATGTATAGTTAAGTTTCATTACAGATAAATATCATTTCTTTATCTGTTCTTTACTTCTTCTTCTTTTTATTTGAAACGAATTTTTTTATTATATCTAATAGTTTTACATAATTTAGGAGTCAAAATATTTATTTATTTTTTATTTTCAATATATTATTTAAAAATAAAAGTTTGATGAAACTTTAATTTTTAAAATAAATAATATTTCATAAGTATAACGATTGATTTTAATAATATTATTTGATTTTAAATTAAAAATAATAATTTTATTTAATTAAGGTTTTTATATATATATTTATAGTGTTATTGTAGTATTACTGTTGAAAGAAACTGGATTATCTGCATTATTACTCAATGACTGTCTGCAAGTGTCGGTGTTGTTCGTGTCTGTCCCATACGAAACTGTAGCTCATAAGTTGATGACCGACTTTGTTTTGTCTTCTATTGCCAAAAATCTTCTTTCTTTTTTACCCACTTCAAGGTAAATGAAATAATAGTACGAAGAAAGCTGATGACATTTGCCTATAAAATATTCAAAATCTTATCAAATAATTCATATACCAATATATTATTTGCATTTTTATATTGTTTATTGTATGGCCATGTTTTAATTTTGTCTAATTTTTTTCTTTACTTTGTAATATTTTTTTATTCCTATAATATGTAATAATAGTTTTTCAGTCCATATCAAATATTTTGGAAAGAACTAATTGAAAGTATAAAAACTACTACAATAACTACAATAAAAGAAACAAATATTTTACAGAAATTAAAACAAAATAACAAGAATCGAAAATAAAAATTTAGAAGGACAAAAAAGTAGTACAATATTCTGCTTTACTTTATATAGTTGTTGACTTTGAAGTTGTGAGGGTGGTGGGCATAATGATGAATTTTGACGTATTTGACAAAAACAAGAGAGTAAAGAATGGTTCTTTTGGTGGTCTTTTCGGTGTACAGTTTCTAAGCTTAATTTTAGTTTTCTTAATTCAGAGAAGGTTTGAGCGTGGAGAAAGAAAACCCTATGCAGTTTTGAAAGTTACTGCATCAAATTTCTGTCATAAGTTATTTGTAATATTTTATATATTAATGTATAAAGTATTACAGCAAAAGCAAGATCAATTGATACGTAAGCTACAAACAACTAGTATTTTTAACAATATTTTGCAAAATCAATCTGCTTGAATTCATTTTATTCTAAATAAACGTAGCTACAAAGTTTATTATAAAATTTTATTGAATACAGATGTTATCTAAAATTATTTTTAAAATATGGATCAGGTAAAAGTAAATAAATGACCATCTACCTAAAATTATTACAAAACAAATAGTTAATAAAATAATAGTAGAGATAGTTGTAGAGAATTATTAGCCTTGATAGGTAAGATTTATGTTTGAAACGACATGTCACATTAGCAATCTCATTCGAAGTTGTATGTGTTGTGTTCATCTAATGTAACTCAATTTCCACTCGAATTTGGTATCCAAAGCATACAAGATAAACCATATTGAGTAAGGACAAACACTAACAAATAAGAATAATATTATTGGACACATTTAATTTTTCTTTATATTTATTTGATATTATTTTTTTTATTTTTATTATTTTATTTTTATATTCTGTATTTGAATGTAAAAAATGTGTTATAATAATATTATTAATATTATTAAACAAATAATAATAGATGTATACAAAGAAGAAGAGAATCTTTTCTTAAAGGCATTCTTGTGACGGTGTAATGATAAATAGAGGTCTTTCATGCATGGGTGTCCATGGGAGACATGTTCACAAATTTCTGCCTTAAGTAAACAACAATATAGAAACACCAATAGGAATATTTACACAACATTTATGGGCAACATTCATTTCTTCAATATCCAATTCATTAGTAACAAATTTATATTAACTCCTTTGCTATAAAATAAAAGATAAAATATTAAGAAGTAGTATGATAGAAATATAATAGTACTTGATAAGTTTAATATATTTGAAATTTTACAAGAATAAATTTTAAATTATTTTGACTCTGTCTTAAAAAGAAAATTCTGAATTTAATTTAATCTTAAAAGAACAATTTATAAAATAAAATTAACACTTATTTATATATTATAAATTTAAAAACATTTAAACATGTGGATAAATTAATGTTATCTCTGGTCTATATATTTTCAATATATCTCTAACAAATATTAATAATAATTAAATATAAAAGAATGACAAAATAAATCTAACAAATAATCCATGACTTTATTTTAATACAAAATTATAATTTTATAATTCTATGTGAATTTATTAAACATATATTTATTTTTATCAATTATTGCACAAAATAAAAATTAATTTAATATTTTTTTTTTTACTTTTTCCTTTTGTTTTATAAATTTTGATGATGAGTAAATATTTCAATATTAATTCTAATTTTATAATAAATAGACGTAATAATTATTAAAGATAAAATAACATATTAATAATATAAGTGTAATATAGAAATTATTTTAAGGTTTAAATCTTTTTTTGTCCCTAAGTTATGAACAAATATTCAGTTTAGTTCCGTTTTTAAAAATGTAAACCTTTGATTTCTAAGTTATAAAAAATGTATTAAATTCATTTTTTTGAAATACTGTTTTTGGTTGTTTCTTAACAACGGCTAGATCTTTAGTTACTCTGATTTGTTTCTTAATAATAACATCACTTTATATTGCTCTTTGTACTTTAACCATGAATATAAAAAAAAACACTCATTTGATACATTTTTTATAACTTAGGAACCAAAGATTTACATTTTTAAAAGCGGAGACTAAACTGAACATCCACTCAGAAGTTTAGGAGAAAAAAAGAGGTTTAAACCTTATTTTAATATTGAATTTAGTAGCTTTTATTGACGAGATATTCTGGGTAAACTTATATTTATAAGATCTAACAGAGAAAGGTTTGGCACGAGAAAGTAATAATATTAGGAGTTTGGAAGAATGGGTTTTGAGAGTGAGAATGAAAACGAGGAAAAGAAGATAGGAGGGTTAGCGTTGTTCTCCATCCCAAGAATGGCGTCCCCAGAGAGATCAGGAATGGCTACTCCGCCACTTCAGACCTCTGCAGCGGTTCCTTTTCGGTGGGAAGAACAACCAGGAAAACCACGGCCATGCAATGCTCTTATCCCTTTCTCCGACCCCGCCGACATCGTACCCAAGTGCTTGGAACTCCCTCCGAGGTTGCTCGTACCCTCTCCCTATGTCTCCACCGTTAACACCTTTCGCTCTCCCTCCTTCACAATCACTGCCTCCAACTGCTATGGTTCTGATACCAAGGTGCTTGGGGCCATGGTTCTCTCCAAAGCCGGGGACTTTAAGGACTCTCTCTGGTTTGGTTCTTGGAAAAAAAAGCCCTTTAAACTCAAAAGAAGAGAGGTCACCGGGGCCAGTCACGTCTTTCCTTCTTCTTCTTCTTCTTCCACTGATTTTAAGGACACTGACACCATCCAAAGCATCAAACTTTCTGGCGTCTGGGTAAGCCTTTTCTCTTCCTTTCTCCATCCCACCCCTGTTTCGATAATACTGCTACATACACATCATCCTACTTGTTCAGTGCCTCACTTGGGACTTGGATTCTTAGCCTGTATTATCAGTGTTTCATTTGAATAAAGTTATTTTTAAAAGAAACTTGCTACTTTTAGTGGAGTAAAAAGTCACGAAAGTGTGTGTATTTATGTCAGATCTGTCATTAAAATGGGAAGGGTGTATAAATTTTTTTGCAGACGAGTATTTGTGAAGGGTTGAAGCTGGTGGTTCCAGGGAGGAGTAAAAAAGTGAAGAAAGATGGGTGTGGCGGTGTCCTTAAACCATAGGGTGATATTTCAATTTCTATGGAATGCATTGTGTGGTGAAAGATGAGTTCTTTAGGAGCTATCCAATGTATCTGATTATATTTTACTTTATGAGATGACTGTGACAGATAGAAGAGTTGCAGAGAGAAAGGCTGTTTCTTCTTCTGCTGCTGCAAAGATGTACATGATGATGTTTATTTACTTGCTTTAGTTTTTTAGTTGGTAAGAATTGTTGTTAATTTGCTATAGGTATATTATGATTATCAAAATCGTAGGGAAGCCATTGTTACTGTCTCCGTCTTATCTTATGGCTATGGCCCAGTGAAAATGACATGGACAAACATCACACTTCACAAGTTTCTTCCTGTTTTGTCGGTACGATATCAATGAGGGCTTAATTAACAAATTAAATATTCCACACATGCTCTTTATTCTACAAGTTCTTTCAATATTTTTCTTTCACGTCTATGTATTTCACTTTCTTCCCTCACAACACTTCAAAACAATGCTATCATTTTGCTCTTTTGCTTTCTTAGGTATATTTATTACTCATCTCTATATTTGAAATTTTTTATTTTATTTGGTGAGTGAAAAAATGGAAAAATATTTCGAAATAAAAATTAAAAAGTAATTTTTAATATCTCATATTTTAGGATAAAGACAATAAATAAATAAATTTAGCTTTAAGAATAAAATGAAAAAATGCATTTCCATGACTTCTTTTTCTCTATATATCCTTCATTTATTATTTAATAAAAACATCACTAATATTTCTTTTTCTTTTTTTTAGTAGTTATTTTAATCCGTTTCATTCTTTTCGTCTTTCCTACCAAGAAACTGAATTTTCAATTTTTTTATTATTGCAAATTTCAAAACATTCAAATAAAACAACAATAATAGTTAACTGCAACTAATAGCTAATTGATGATAAAAATATTTTCTTAAATAAATCTATTTTAAAATAATTTACACAATAAACTCTCTCGAATTTTATTTACACAAATAGCCCGTTTGAGAGAAATAAAAGATCCCTGTGGGACACACTATATTTTAGTATGTACTAAGCGAAAAGAAAATTTTCATTTTCTGACAATCACTGGATTACATCCTAATAACAAAAAAAATTCTATTTTAATAAAAAATATAAATGTGAAATATAAAATCTAATTAATTAAGTTTCTTATAATAAGCGTTAGATATATTATATTTATTTTATTTTTATCTTTTAATTTTTAGTTAATTTATTATTATTATTTATTTATATTTTAAATTTAATTATTTTTATTATTATAAATAGAATATTTTATGTGTATATTTAAGGGAAATTGATTTTGTATATAATTTTCACTATATTTAACACGGTATTTCGAATTAAGTTTGTTGAGAAAAAAATTGTTGTCGCTTCTGCCACTACACCTGTTGTTGTTGGCACAACATCGTCTATCGTCATTGCCATGTATCATTACCTTCGTTGGAATTCTAGTTTCGGTATAATGGTTTCGACCGTCTTTATAAGAATTTTGTATTTCAATACTTGTGTTTGAGTACCTCAATTATTCTTTCCTAATTTTAGTTCTCTAGTGTCTTTTTTTACTGTTGTCCATTGTCGACGGCCTTTGTCCATCGTCGTTTCCCATGATGGGGAGTCTATTTCTAAGTGCTTTGATGAATAAAGGAGACCATTCTTTTGAAGAGCCAGGTCTTCCACCTGCATTGTCTATCATCAGCGGGCCATCAACGCGCCATCATTTGTGTTATTCATTGTGGGGTAAAGTTTATTTCTATGTGGTCCAATCTAGTCCCTACGGTCTATCTTCATCTGCCATTACAGGCTCCATCCGTTACTGATGACAATATAGTCTTTAGAGTGTATCGTTGTCTGTCATCGCAAGCCACCATCCGTTGTTGATAGCAACCTAGTCTGACGTAGTTTGTTACTTTGTTGGTCCTTATCCACTACTAATAGTAATCTCTTTTATCAAAGTCATCATAGTTAAAGTTTCATGATATTCCACCGATATCCAATATTATTATCCATAGGTTTTTAGGATTTCTCTTTCATATTCATCAACGACATCTTATTATTGTCTATAGGTTTTTAGGATTTCTCTTTCATATTCATCAACGACATCTTCTGCTATTATCTCTTTACCTTCTGACTTTTTTATCTCAACAATGCATCGACAATTTACAATAAGAGATTTATATGGAACAATCTTTCAAATTTGTTCCTTAGGAATCTAGTTGTTATTTCTTCTTCTACAATTTGTATGCGTCAAGTGAAAATGTTAGATATATTACTTTTGTTTTATTTTTATCTTTAGTTAATTTGCTAGAAGTTTCTTATTTCTATTTTAGACTTAATTAATATTTTTCTTATTATAAATAAAGTATGCTATGCATACTCAACACAAAACAAATTAATTATATAAATAATTTTTACTATATTCAACAAACAAAAAAAAAATCGTGTGCATTTTATTTACAAGATATATTATAATCACATTTATTTTAATAAACTGTATTGTAGATATGATTACTTAAAGAAAATGAAGTATCGTTCCAAATATCATTACATCCTCAGTTCGAATTTCAAATAAAACTAGAACCATGTTTTTATGTTAGAAATCTTGTGAACAAAAAAAAAAAAATTGTAATTAGAAAGTCTTTTGCATCAATACATGACATAAAAATCTCATGGATGAGTTAAAATATGCTCATACATGTTTGATTGCTGGTTAGCAAGAACGTTGCTAGAATGGTTTTACTTGCTTGGGGATACTTAAATTCTCAATATTCAAGAGAACCAACTATACCTCGTGAAGATATTATAATGTTTCAATATTTAAATGCCAACCAAAATAACATCCATGAGTTTACCTATGAAAAGATCCTTCACAATTGATCCATGGAAACAGTTCAAGGTATCATATTTTCTAGTACAGCAGAATTAATCAAGCGGCAGAAATAACTGATATTTCAACCCAACTCATAACAGAAATTAATATGAATTGAAACCACTGACTGATTCCGGAACAGATGAGACCGTCAGACAGGGAACCTAATCCAACATTCCGTAGTCTTATTTCTCTCACATTGACAATTAAAAATAAGTTCAAACAAGTCAGCAATTTTTCCCTTGCATCTCTCAAGTAAATCACATTTACTTTTTACCAGTCATACCTGCAACCACCTGCAATAAACGAGACACCAATATCAGGAAACCATTAATGTGGTATTGTTGGTTGCGAAAAGTCCTTATAGCATTTCTAATGATCAGCTACGGTGGGATTTTAGTACTTCAATGTCTCAGTATCGATTCATTGAACATAAAAAGGACACAATGGTTTCACAGGTTTTAAGGATGGTTAAGAGTGATAGTTTATGGACATACGTCTGAACAATATTTTCAAAAAACACTTTTTAAGATCAAATAAGAAAAAAAATTAATTTCTTCAAAAACTAAAATGAAATTATGCATAATTGCTTAAAAAAGTTAACATGAAGGTAATTATATTAGATATATTGTAAATAAATTAATTTTAACGTAATGAAATTTATTTAATTTTTGTGTAAGTATTCATAGGAAAAAATTATCTAAAAAATACTCTGTATAAGCTACGATTTTATATCAGAATTGTCGCGTCAATTGTTTCAACGGTAATAATACATAAGAACTGGTTCTAAAGTTTAAGAGCGACCCCTTATGCAACTCCCATTAGCTCCCGTTAGAAATGTTCTTATAACCCTTCACAACGAGCAATTCTTGCTACTAACGGAGGGTTAACATCCAATGCGGAGGGCACAAAAAAAATCATGAAGGTTTGTCTAATGTTAAGCGGGAGTGGATGAAACGAAAGTTTGGGATGGTTTTCGAAACCCAGATCATATGTTCTGATGCTGAAACTCGGTTGTTTCAAAACAACCTTTTATTAGTTATACATTCAGAAAGAAGGGGACAGAGTATTCTCTCTAAGGACATTGGTAACAACTGAAGCTTATCCTGGAGTCTGGAAATTTAAATTTTAGGAGATAGCACCACCAAAAACAATTTGAGTATGAATAGTATTATTACTTATCAGCGATGAAACAAAACTATTATCTAGATTTATAGAACTGCTTGGATTTGAAAACAGTGTAACAAGGTTAGTGTCAAAAGCAACACTTACATCACTTAAAGCAGGTTGAGGAGGTTGCTTGGTTGCCTGATATGAATCCAAAATGGGTCTCACAACAGCTGGAAGAAATAGACCTGAGGGATTACGCGGCAAGATAAGTGATTAGCCTGTCTGTAGAAAATAACTATGACCAAGATATGTACAATTTTAAACTAAATCTAATTTTGAGTAGACTCGTTACAGAAATTCACTGGTTATAGATAACATTAATCAAAAGAAATTTTAAAACCAGAGGCAGAACTCTCACTATCATTCTGCCCTTCCAGACACACCAGGGGAGCTAAGAGAAAGGACCCAAGAACCACAAATAGGACGCTATGCTTTTATTTTCGGCCCTAATTTTTTAAAAGGATATTTAAAGAGCAATTTGAATTCGTCCCTATTAGTCAGGCAACTTTATCAAATAAAAGCAGAAAAGATTCAGGCAATTGGATGCACAAACTTCAGGCTAGAACAATTTCTTCAATGTGATTCAAATGGGGCATATGACAAACTGCAGGTAGTCCTATCATATAAAAGCATAACATATTCAAGCAAATAAGCTGTTACAAAGACAGGAATTATTTTAATGATTGTGATCCAAATGATATGTTCCAATTTGAATCAGCGTGATTAAAGATCCAAATGCTATGTGCCAATTTGAATCAGCGTGATTAAAGATCCAAATGCTATGTGCCAATTTGAATTAGCCTGATTAAAGGAGGATTAAGACTCACGATAACAGTTTTCTGAACAGCAAAAGTAAAAAATCTAATATCACAGGCATCAAATGCACACTGAAGTCACACTAAAACAAACAAAACGAGTAAAAACACATATAAAAAGAAATTTCACAAGCACAGTAAATAATCTGCTAGGTCTAGGAGATACTCATCTAATTAACAATGGACAAGCTGAATGTCCAGGGTATTCTGACAAATAGCGAATCACATAAAAATCTACATCCAAACCGTTGAAATACTGACACTTAAAATTTCTATAATTCCCCAAAAATCTAGTGCAGAATTCATAAATCTCACAAGAAGGAATCCCAATATGTAATTGCAGATAGAAAGATAAATCAGTCACCACTAATGGAGTTTCTGACATGAAATTATTCGAGAAAGGGGGCTAGTTAAGATTAGGGCTTTTGAGAATACCGAAGCCAGCAATGAGACAGGAAGCGGCGACAACAGGCTCTTGAACGACGAACATCTTCAACTTCTCCATCACTGCCATTTTCGATTTCGTTCTTCCTTTCTCGCTTTCGATTTCTTTGCTTCAATTTAGTATATCTTCTACCTTCTTCTTGCGTGCGTTTTTATTTTTATTTTTTTTTCTTTTCAATTTCACATTGCTGGACCTACAACTCCAGCCCATCTATTCTTCTCTATAGCATATTGGGCCACTAGTGGGCTGTTAATGGTGCCATACAATGGGGGGTTACTCCCTGTAACTCCCCAGTTCTAACCCCCACCCCCCCATTCCATTTTTAAAATTTGTTTTTATTAGTTTACTTTTTATATTAATTTTCAGATATTTTAATAATGGAATTTATATGTTTTGATGTATTATTTTTAAATATATTTTTAACATATAAATGGGAGAGTGAGAGTTGCANAGAGCGTTTGGAGGAGGAGCGTTTCAAAAGCTTTGGTGGGGGTGGGGGTGAGAATACGAAGGAGAGGAATCTGAGTCTGTGTGTTTTGACTGAGGCAGACTGTAAAAGAGTAGGTTAACTTTAGTAAATAGGAGTAAAACGGTAAAAATAAAAAAAACATAAAGATTAATTTTGTATTTAAAAAAAATCCAAAAAAATTGGGGGGGTGGGGGTTGGAATTGGGGAGGTACAGGGAGTAACTCCCCATACAATGAGCCCGCAATGCAGACCCAAACTGACAGAGGGAGCCCACCTTCTGGAGTTGTATATTGTATTTATGCGAAGGTAAGAGGATTTGGAAGGAAATATATTATTGGTCAGGGGAAGAAAACTGTTCAACATTTTTTTAGTTTTCCTCTTCATGTGACGTCTGCAATGTCTTTGCTTATAATTTTTGGACAGATTAAATATAATTAATAAATATTATGTCAAATATGTTAGGCTTATGAATCCAAATGATAAAGACTTTATCATAATTTCAGTTCTTTCAATTTTAAAGAAGAATATTAGTAAATTTCGAATAGAGATTTTATTAGAATTATTTAATCGATTTAATTCACATAAATTGAGTAGAAAATAAATATTTGAGTTATGAGTGGAACATAATCAACTACAGAACCAAATTCACTATTAAAAGAAAATGCTGAATTAGCTATATTTTGATTTTTAAAAGATAGAAATTAAGCTAATATTTTTTTTCTTCTTATAAAAACTTGTATATTTCACTAGAAACAATCTAAGTCAAATATAATGGATCCATAAGCTCAATAATGAACTATACTTTATGCAAGCTAAAAAAATAAATTTATATTAGAAAATTAATAGTGACAATTAATCGTCAATCTAAATTAAAGAAATTGTTGGAGCCGTCCATTGACTAGACTTGGCCAGAAAAGTTAGTTTAATACAGGTAGGATCCGAGAAAATAAGAACAAATGCATAAAACCAAGATATCGTCTTATAAATTAAAAAGATTGGATACAGAATGCAACAAACTCAATTACTACGAAAGATGTTAACCTTTCTCCTCAACAAAGAGTCATCCCCAACAATTTTATAGGGGTAGTCAGTCACTCATAAAGATTTTGGAAGTTAGTAGCTACAAAATAGCTCAATAAAGAATCTACTTCCATGGAGGGAGGTGTCTAAAGAAAAATAGCTCTTTCACATTATCTACGCAAAGATTTATGTACATCATCTCATTAACAAAACAGATTCAATACCAAAGCACAACTTAGAATTTACAATAGAAGAAGCACTACAAATCTACAAAATTACATACATATCCGGTAAAATAATTGTAGCCACACTCCCTGTTAACCAAATTGCCTTTGTTCATCAATCTATATGTCAAGCAGGACTACGATCAAATCTTTCAGAATTATGAACGAGGCAACATCCAACCCATTGTCCATCCCAAAAGCAAGCCAGCTCCTACAAGACTCAATCCTAAAGCAAAGGCAACAGCATATGTTGTAATATCACATTTTGCATTGACTTGCCTTTCTTGTTTGGCATTGTATATTTTCTGTTTCCTCTTCCGTGAGATTTTACCTTCATAGGACATCCATGGAAGAGCCGCTGGAAAGAGAGAAGAGATTGGCTGATCCTTGTTCTTAATCTGACTGCAAAGTGTTTCCAGCTGCAGCAATTGTAACCATTGCTTATAGGCAAAAAGTTGTGAGGCCTGTTTAAAAATGAGAGTAACAATATGCTCTTTCTCTGCGTAGGCCTTTTTTGCCGCTTCCTCTGCTTCCCTTGCACGTGTTTGAGAGTGACACAATGCTTCCATTAGTTGAGCTTTGCTGGGATTTTCATCGAAAATCTGTTCACTCCTTTTTGAATCCTCATGCTTGGGGGTATCACTGCAACAAATGATGCAGGGACAAACAAATATTATGCAAAAAAAAGAAGCACAAAATGTGCATGAATTCTCTTGAATAAAAGAAAAATAAAATAGTAGCAGAAAAAAAAAATCTATGGTAGAATATATCATTATGCAGTAAAATGAAATCAACAGCAAAATACCTTGAACATTTATCAGAAGCAAAATATAAAAGCCCTTCACGGGCAGAAGGCCCTTGGTTCTTATGCATCAATCCTGAATCTAAACTTCCCGTCCTTGTTTTGCAATTATTCATGCGTGCACATGGGTATCCTCTAAGATGCTTCTTCTGTGGTGGGGGAAGATCACAATTTTCAATGTGGTTGAGTGATTTCTGTGAAACAAACGAAGCTAATTCATCCCTATCTGTAGTCCGCCACCATGGCTCGGCTTTACCACTTTCAATCCAAGAATAATCTGATTCCAATGAAAATTCATTACTTTTCTTGGAGGATTCTGAGCAGCCAACACATTCAATGTTCTCTATCTCATGTTTTGCCATCACATTCATTAATTCCTGAAATTCTTGAGAATTCTTACTTACATCACTAGCTATCAAAGTTTCTACCTCTTCATCTAATGCATTTAACTGTTCATATGTTAGACCCTTTTGACACCCATAATTAGGCTGCAAATGCAACCACCACCTAGAGTCTGGTGATAGATTAGAAACTGATGATTTCCTGTTAAAATGGGTAACATTAACTGCAGTATGATCAGATTCATCTGCTGTACTGGCAGGCTCAATATCAACCACTTTTGATGTGGCACATGAAGATTGGCAACAAGCCAACTTGGGAGCTCTCTTCGCATCTTCTTGGACAAAGCAACGATTTGCAGTTCTCTGCCACAGAGCCCTTGCTTCAGCTCCTGCCATCGTTTATCTATTCTTTCTTCATACTTACTAAACAAAATAGAATTATTAGTAGTTAAAAAGCCTACACTTATACCACATTTACACAAAAGATAAAAGAAATATGCAGGAAGGAATTCATATAATGGTATATTAGAAGCCCAAACTCTGAATTCCAGACACACTCTACGATGTTTTAGCAACATGCTCAAGGCGTATGAGTTCCAAGGTTTGGCAAGCAACCCCACCCACTCAATTTTGCTGTTAAATAATTGTATATGTATACCCTAGTTTTATAAAAAAAAAAATATATAAACTTAAATATTTAAAAATATAATTATATATGCTAAAGTTTGTCCATTATTGACTCCTTACCTAACTTGTTTCTGCATTTGTCCCTGATTGTAACTAAAGGCTATGTCCAAGTATACCTTCATCTTTCAAATACCATCTTTGTCATAAGCAAATACATTTACATTTCCCACCTATTCAACCATGGACAGCCTCAAATCCACAGTATATTGATGTTACTTAAGCCAAGTAAGCAGCAAGGCTTTTCTAGCAAGAACAAATCTGACTCTTCTTTATTCAGGTTAAGATAACTAACCATTTAGAAGTCTGTTATTATTAGGAACCCCACCCAGTGGGAAAACTCAAAAGACTCGTTTGTTAATTTTCATTAAATAGTTCCCGTATTCGGTTTCTTTTAATCTATCCCCAAAGGAAATACAATAACAAAACTCAAAACATGCTTCCAGTGTATGTGTATGTGTATCTAAATCACCAAACCTGTGATGCAAATAACTAAACCTGGAAAACGATGGAGACCATCATTTGAACTGAAAATGTAAACGTACCCTGCATAAAAGAGGGACGCAAATTTCACAAAACCCGTTACAGAGTTTTGGGTTTTGGACATGCGCTCACCAAATCATACAAGTAGTTCAAAAGGACGGGGAATATATAATACAGAAACTGAAAACCCTCTTGCGCAGCAGTGCCTCTCCAAGGCTTCAAGTTAGAAAAAACTAACCAAAACAGATAAAAATGGTCAAACCCACCATGTTCATAACAAGCACATGAATCAGTCAACACCTAAATGAAATCTGAAGCAATTGAAGAAAATGAACACAAACTCCACAAATTTGAGCCACCAAAAACACGTCAATTGCTAAAATAAGCACAGACATACATACATATAACAAAAACGACGACCAAATCCCGGGAATAATCACACAAAATATGCAAACCTATGAAGAAATTGAAACGAAAACGGAGAAAAGAGAAAATGATTGAGTGAACGAACCAAGTAAGAAAGCGGAAGATCACGGATGAAGGTGAATGAAGAGATGAAAAGATCTAACTGAATGAGAGAGTGAAGAAGAAGAAGGAGATGACGCTGTTTGTTTTTTCGTTTTCGTTATCATTCTACTACTCTATGCTGTCGGTTTTCTCACACACCCTTTCTTTCTGCTCCGTCATGGACACGACAACAACCCAAGTTTAGGACCACAGCGACGCCGTTTTCGGCATTATCTCTTACTACTTACGCAGTCTTTGTCAAATGGTTGGTGTGTGCGCTTGGCAATGGTGGCCCCACGGGAAATCAATCTAAAGAGGTTTTTGTGTACGCTCTGATAGTGACACGTGGCAGTGAGCGCCAAAATCAAAGGCTGATTACCTCTCCAGCGGGCCATCATATGATAAGAATTAAGTAAGCACTCTTATCTTTCTTAGATCACAAGAGTGAGCTTTATTTTCTTTTTTTCCTTTCTTATTTATTTATAATGGCATAGGAAAATCCCAATCCTCTAGGTATGCCAAACACCATTTCGGCCTGTCCTAGGAATTAAATATTAAATTAATTTTTTAAAGAAGTTATAAATTCTAACTGTTATGAAATTTGTTCATCAATTGGTTTTTATAATTTTTGTACTTATTATTTGTAGGATATTAATTTAAAATTAATAAATGACAAAAAGTGGTAAATATGCATGATTATTGATTTACAAAAGTATGGAGTAAGAATTAATTATTGTTGATTGAGGTGACGGGGCATTATGATAAAAATTGCATTAGTTGGGTGGGTTTATAAAACAATGTGCTTGCGTAAGCTTAGAAGTTTTGTTTTATGGTGGAATCCAGAACTAATGTAGTAATTAACAATAACTGCGATATATCGCAAGATTCGGTCAGTAGGTGAACATGAATATACACACACAGTCACCTTTCAATATATTTTAGGTTAAGCATTGTTATCGACTTTCATATATGCTCATATAGTAAAAATAACACTTTATATGACATATAATAAATTATGTCTATAAAAAAATATTAAATCAACACATGGAGATCACTTAATTTATTTTTAATCATATGTATTAGTTTATTAATTTGAAAAACACCTTAAGTAAAAGTAATTAGAATATGATTTTTTTATTCTTCGAATAATCTTGAAAAGACTTTATAAACTTAAAACTAAATCACAGGACAAGATGTAAGAACCTAATATATATATATATATATATATATATATATGTATATATATATATATATATATATATATATATTATATAATGATTTAAATTTAAGAGAAAAAACTTTTCTTTTTTTTATAAAGCTTATAACATAATAACTTTACCAAGTATTTCACATATTTTTTCTAAATTTCATTCTCTTTAAAAAGCATTTTTTTCCTCTTTGTCTTCTCTTTAGCTTCCGCAGTCATTGTATGTTTGATTTGGTGGTGTTCAAGTGACCGCGGCGCAGAGAGCTTCGACTTGACCCGATTAGAATTTCGTTCTTCAGTTGGTAAGTAGTTTTCTCCTCTTTTTCACTCTTTTGGAGCCTAGGGCAAGTTGCATGTGCCTAGTGTATCCTTCTTTCCATTTTTCCTCTGTTTATTCTAGCTCTAAGAGTTGTTTCCATCACCATTTGGTGATCTGTAGAGTGTTACGGTGCCCTTGCTGTGTGAGGTGTTGTAGAGGAACGATACTGTGAACTATGTTGTGAGAACCCAAGGTAAGGAGAGCTAACTTTGAATCTGAAAAATGCACATGTATTGTTTGATGAAAGTTCTGCGAAATGTGATGAATATGGAAAAGAATTGAATTTGATTTTGTTGTAGGTGCTTTTGGTCAAAAATGAAAGGTTTGATAGGTGAGTTTGTGAGTTAGGAGTTAGAATGATTATTAAATATAGTTTTAAAGGATAGTGGGTGAATCAAGTCTTGTTAGAACTGTTAATTAGTGAAAATTTGATCTAAGAAAAGTTAGTAATGCTTTGATGGTGTGTTGGTTGATTTTAAGTTCAAATTATGGGGTTTTGATTAGTGAAATTGAGGAATAGGGGTGAGATAATAACTGATTCAGTATTGTTAGGAGGTTAATTAAGACTTGTTAGAAGTTTTAGAGGATTGAAAATTGATATGTAGCAATGAGATGGTTCATGGTTGGAATTTTCAAGTGCTTTTTGGTGAAAAAAAAGGGGGGGGGGGTTTGAGTAGTGAGATCTTAAGGTAAGTGTTATGAACTGATTTAGGCAGTTTGAGATATGTTATGAGGTCGATTAAGACTTGCTTAGAGGTCTACATTAGAAAAAAAAATCTGTTATGGAAGTGTTAATTGCATCATAGTTTAAGTTTCCTACTTCACTTTGGAGGTTTTAGGTGTTGGAAATGGAAAGTGGAGTAGCTGGGGTGAAACTAAAGTATTAAGGGGTGATAACAAGTGTATTTAGACTTGTTTATGCAGCTGTAATATAAAATGGGGGTTGCAAAGAGTATAATTGAAATTGGGCAACTTGTAGGAGTGAATTTGGATTTTAAAGTGTCAAAAGTGGTTTGATACACCTAGTCTTGGATCTAGTGATCAAATGGATGTTTGTTTCAACTTATAAACGTGTTTTCCCATCAATACAAATGTGTAAAGAACCCCTTTAGTCATTAGAACAGGTTCCAATTGCATCAAAAACCAATTTTCATGGTTGTTGTTAACTGGTATAGTGCCCCAGCGCCACTGGTCGAGGCCGAGTGCCCCTAGGCGCACCAACATGCTGTTTTTTGTTTTTGGGGTTTTGGATGTCCGTTTTGGACGTTCTTTACATCGTTTTGGAGATTTTGGACCCTTTTGGAGTTGTTGGTGAGGGTTTCAGAGCTATTTTCCTTACCTATATATGAGTATCCTTATGCCATGGATTGATTGATGTTGTTTGATTGAAAAAGTGTCTTGTATGTTTACATATATGGCCTGTGTGGCTTGAAAGGATATGACCGTGAATTGGAATGATGAAATTAAGTGTGAACTGGACATCTCAGGGTGAGATGATTTGGAGTGGTCGTAGAGACTGTGTGGTTGTCTTGTATAATTGTATGGAGCTTTGAAATGGCAAGTCTATCCCTACACTCAAAGCACTGTTCATGCTTAGATAAAGAAGAACGATGTGAATGGTTAGAGTAGAGGGAGGTCCTCGTCTATACTCTTAGAGTTTAAACATAGACTGGTATGAGGATTTATCTTGCATAGTGTTGAGGAGGGCCAGCTGAACTATGCAAGTGCAAAGACGACCAATAGTTCGACAATTATACAAATCAGGATGAGTCTTGTTGAGTGATTGATGCATGGTTATAATTGTATGTCTTTACATGTTTACTTTATATATGATTAAACATGATTATATTAATTGATTGTGCTATATGTATATTGTCTGGTTATTTAGCTGACCCTTACTTCTGTGTTTTGTGTTACTTGTTTATGTTTTTCCTTTGCGATAATCATCCACTTGGATGTGAGCAGATGTTGAGGAGATGCCTGTGGAGCAAGTGCTAGAGAATGATGGTGTTGTAACTTAGTTTTTCAGGGTTTCTTAATTAAGTTATATTATTTTGCAAAACTCCTTATGTCTAAGTTTTAAGTCTGTACCCCCTTTTACTTATAGTTTTAAATTATGGTGTTCTTGGGATGACTGAAATCCTAACACCTTAGCTGCATGACTCCTTCCAACTATTCTCATGTTATGAGTGTGGACTTCTATATTATGTCACAAAAGATCTACAAATCTTAAAAAAAAAAATGATAAAATCATTTCTTTTTTTAATCCTGAAATCAATGATTTTACTACAATTTTTAAACAATGAAGTTTTAGTTGTTAATAGACATGCAACCAAATTAAATTCTTCCAATCCATATTTTATATTAAAAGAATACAATTTTCTAGCAATTTTTTTAGAAAACACATTGATAAATACATATTTAGCTTTTATTTAATCTTTAATTTTAGATTTTTAATTGAATTTTCATGTTTAAAAGATTTATTTAATTATAATTTATGATAATTAGATTTATTGAATTTGTAAAATAAAGATGTATTAAAAATAACATTTTAATCGCATTCATATTTTTAAATATTTTGATATTTGTTGATACATCTTTAATTAAATTTTAGTTCATTCAAAATATAAAAATAAATTCTTTCATGTTACAAAATAAAGTAAAAATTAGTAAATTATAATAAATACGCTTATAATTTTTATTTTACATTCTCCATACATGTCATTATCCATCACTTTTAAAATTAACTAATCAAATACTCCCATGTGACATAATGCTAACACTCCAACCCAACCAAAATGAGCCATATCAATTATATATATATAAAAGTTTTTTCTTTAAAATTTTTTATTTTTATAAAACCCTTGTTTGATTATGAATATTCATACTTGTATAGTATTATACTTATTATTCGTATTATGGAATAGTTGTTACCACTTAATCCCACAAAAAATATAGTAACTTGATAAGATGCTTGATTTGTTAAGTAAATAATGACTTCTAACTCTACTTATTTTTAAAACACTTATTTAGACATATGAAAAATCAACCCCAATTATATTCAACAAATATAATTTAGACCTATGAAAAATCAACCCCAATTATATTCAACAAATATAATTTAGGTGATAAATATCTCCATTGCACAAAATGAAACTAAATGATAACATTACTGTTAAGGGCTATCCAATCACAACTATTATTGATCCATTGGAAGAAAAGTGCATGACAATACATTTATGAAATAAAATGTAAAATAAATAGATTTGAAATTACACATGAGAAAAAAAAAGACACATAACATATTATTAAAATAAATAAAGAGAATTGAACTTAAACTTTATCTTATATATGACTCAAATTATCAAACAAAATTTCAAATGACAAAAAAAAAAGATAATGATATTTAGACAACATCTTTTTGACAATATTTGAACATTGATTACGTGTCAATCTGTTATTGGTAAAAAATTACTCCACAATAATGTTTATGATTATTATTATTGCTTGTGGAGTAATATTTGACCAATCACAGATTGACACGTAATCAATGTTTAAATATTGTCAAAAAGATGTTGTCTAAATATCATTATCCAAAAAAAAAAAATACACAATATTATTTATGAAAGCTTAGGAGATAAAATCGCGTTTAGTTATAAAATATTATAACGTGTATTGGGAAAAGAAACAGTTATTTGTATTGAAATCATGAACCATGAAAGAGGAGAGTTGTCACTATAGCTTAAACGGTAAGATTTCTTATACAATGTTGTGCCATACAAATAGAAAACAATTTTATAAATACTAAAAAAAAAAGTGAAAACACAATTCATTTAAGCATCATGTGTAAATCCAGCCCATCATAAATTTATCACATCTTAAACTTAATTGTCTAACCTTCTTGGATTAGAATATCATAAGTCACATTTTTGTAATTAGTGATAATAATTTAACTTATCCCAACAATTAAACAATGTTAAACTATGTATTTTAAATACATAAGATATCATACAATAAGAAAAAAGTCTCTTTAACAACTTTTTTTTAACAACATTTTGACCGACGCATACAGTTTATGATTGGTCCGTTTCAAATATTTTTTTAAAGATAAATTCAAACAAACCAATAAAATGATGACTTGTTAAAAAATTGTTAACAAAAAGTTGTCAAAGTATCAATGTCCATACAATAAAGTTCTCCGATTGTAAAATATCATCGTGCATTTATTATAAATGAAAAACTTGACTTTGTAGACACAGAAAGAGTGTTTTTATACAAAAGGAAGAAAGAGAAAAAGTCATGCAAGGCTATGTTTGACAAACAAAAAACAGAAAAAAAAAAAAAAAAAACCAGAAAAAGCGTAGGCATAAACAGTGTATCCTAACACGCCCATGCAAACTTAGGGTGGTTGTTGAAGATGAATGACCTTAAGTTTGTGTCGAAAAGAGAGAAACGAAGAACCATATATTAGCTAGTAAAAGCATCAACGGCTTGGAAGCAAGCTGGATGATATTCTTCTGGACGTGATCAAGAATGTAGTGAAGATCTATTTCGAAGTGTTTGATGCGTGAGTTCATGATGGGATTTGAAGTGAGAAGAACAACCCGTTGATTATCAGAGTAAATAGTTGGAGAAAAGGATGAGATTTTAAGTCCACGAAGAAGCCATAACAAAACCATGAAACATCGAAAACAGGGGAAGCAAGCCTACAATATTCATCTTCAATACTGCTACGAGAAACAACTTTGTTTATTGGATGACCAATTGATGAGATCAGACACCCAATCAGCATTCCTAAAACAGTTAATGGAGCGATTGATAGAAGACGTAAAACGAATTCCATAGTAAAATTTCAACAAGAGTTTTAAACCATAAAAAGATAGTAAAAGCTAATGCAATAAGAATATCCATGTGAAACGTGAGAAAGTATCAAGAAAGCAAATATAATAACGTTCACCATGGAAGGAGCATGAGCAGGGACCCATATATCTATATACACAATATCAAGAGGTTTGCTATAACTATATGTAGAATTATTAAAGCGAAGCAGATGAATATTAGAAACCGCACATGCATTGTAGAAAATAGTTTTATCAGAAAGTTACAGAATACGATAGTTATTGTATTTGATGCTGCATGACCCATGCGTGCATGCCACAAAGTGTATGTATTACAAAACATATGAGGATGAATGTCTTTATGGGAAGAGGAAACAATGTAGGTGGGAATGTCTTTATCTTGGTGTTCTTTAACTGAAGTTTGAGTTTCTTGATACGTGCTCGAGTTGACTAGCAAAGTAGGTATTCAATGTGCTCCAAATTTGCACGACGATATCAATGTCAACCATTTTGAGTTGTGCGAGTTCTTTTCCTCCTTGCATTTATTAGATAACGTGTCTCCAAGATACGACAACCATTACTGTTTGTCATATATTAGAAATTCAGAGCCCTGTCTCTATTTCCACAACTGTGTCGGTATAGCAAACAAAATGTTGGGTGGGTTAAGGTTATGAGTTCTATTTTGTAAGGAAAAAGTTTTTTTAATAATTTTTTTCACAATTTTTTTATATTGTAGTAATTGTCCATTTCAAATTAATCAATAACACATAATTTATTGTCTAAAAAGTTCTTAAAAAAAATTATTAAGATATCATGTTACATTTTGTAACTTTGTAAAATGTCATTGCCTCTTTCAGTGGATTTTTTTTGTTGATATTGTTGTCTATTGCGAAATTAACGACTGTATCGGCCAGAAATTAAAATTAGGATTAGTTATATTTTACTCATTTGCATTTATTATATATATACGAAATTAGCTCGTTTATATTTTCTTTTAAATAAACCCTTTTCAAATTTGAATTAAAGTTAAAAATGGTTCATCCACAATTAATTTGACTAGTCTATAAATATTAAATTAAAGTTGATTTAAGAAAAGATGAGATATTTTAGTCTTTTTCATTTGGTCCAAATTTTGAGTGCCAGAATGGAAAAGTAGTTATTTTTTAATATTTATTAAACTCAAAAGTTGAGATTTTAATTAAATAATAAATACAAAACTAAAAAAAAAAAACATAATTTATAGCTTATAATAATGGTACGTAGCGAAATGTCACGTGAAAAATGTAAATGAAAGTACTCTGAGAAAATCCATTAGGGTGTGTTCACTTGGAAGTGATTAGAGATGATTGGAGAAGAGTGATTGAGTGGATTTGAGGGTAATTTTTTTTTTTGTTTATTTGAGTGAATTTGGAGGTAAACGAGAGTGAATTTTGAAATAAAGTTTATGAGAATTGGTGTAGAATTTAGTTCAAATTCACTCAATCACTCTCCCCCAATCACCTCTAATCACTTCCAAGTAAACACACCCTTAATGAGAAAACCCATTATCTACGAGAATCCATTAATTTAAAATATAAAAAATTTATCTTTCTATTAAGTTTAATTAAATGTATTTATATAATATTTGAAAGTTAGAATTAATATGAATAAACATTTTCTGTTTTGCTTTATAAATATATAGATTTTGAGTTTAATAATGTAGTTATTGGTATAATTTCTTACATGAAATGAAAAAATATAGGTTTAATAGCTTCGGAGGTCCCTATATTTGGAGGTTTGTTTCAATTGAGTCCTCCAATTTTTGAAGTGATCAATTAGGTCCCTAATTTTGTCAATTTGAATCAATAAAAGCCTTTATGTTAAATGCAGTTAACGCCGTGAAGTTTTTGAACATGTGACACACTGGCGCTTCCAGGTGACATCGTTTCAAGTGTATAGATGGATTATAAAAGGATGAAATCCCTAAATTAAAAGGGTGTATTTGAAGGTCAAATTCCTAAATTAAAAGGGGTTTTACCCTTTTATAATCCACCTATGCACTTGAAACGGTGCCACCTGGAAGCGTCAGCATGCCACATGTTCAAAAATTTCACGACCTTAACTGCATTTAACGAAAAGACTTTTATTGATTCAAATTGACAAAATTAGAGACCTAATTGATCACTTTCAAATTTGGAGGACCCAATTGAAACAAACCCCCAAATATAGGGACCTCCGAAACTATTAAACCAAAAATATACTTAGTATAACTTTCTAGATCTTTATTTTAAATCTGTGTATGAAGTAGAGAAATTAAGTTGTTTGCAATAGGTGCACAGAAAAGTTTTTAAAAACATGGATCATAGTTTAGAAAAGAAAGTAAAATTGTTTAAAATATGAGCACATAGGTGTACAATATTAGTGAGCAGGGTATATAGTGTTATAGGAAGGTGTTGAGATATTGGTGCATAGCCAGCCATCTTACACAGGAAATTCAAATGGATCTGAGGCCATAGCAGAATCAAAGATGCCAAATAAAGGATCGTAGTTGTTACCAATGCTCAACAACTGCTCCTTTTCTTCTCTCATCTCTGACATCCTTGTTTTTATCGAATCCAACTGTGCCTTAAGTTCCTCAATCCTCTTTTGTAACTCATAAATAACTCCAGCACTCCCATAAACTGGATCTCTAAGCCTTGCTGTGGCCTCGTACACCACGGATTTAACTGCATCATCTCTCTTTGCTTCCTCAACCGTCTACAACAGCAAAGATTATTTTAGTTAAAATATCTAATTAGATAAACCTTTTGTGATGCATCATTATATATATCCCACCTGAATCATTTTGACAATGTTTCTAGCACCGAACACTCTATGCACTACGGCAAAATTCTCAACCTCGTCGGTTGGGAAATATGGAGCAAGTTCGCACTTACTGTCACATCTTCGGCGTAACATCCTGCAAGCTGCGCAAGGTTGATGTTGCATACTCGTCTTTGCCTCATCAGCATGGAAAGCCATATCTTGTATCGTGAAGAAATATTATTAGTAATCAAGGTTATATATGTAGAAGATGAAGTTGTTACAATAGGAAAAGCAGAGAAGTTCTTGCTTGTGTGGGATACCTTTTCAAAGGTTAAGTGCAAGGAAGATGCAGAGGCGGCCACAAAAGACAGATTTTGGATGACGGTAATCGTAAAAGTATACATAAAAACAAGAACTTGAAAACATTCTGTGACTTTTGTATATCCCTAAGACCGTCAGAAGTTTAAATATTTTGTATATATAATAAACTTCATTGTTTTACCCTAAAGAAATGTTGAAAATATATATAAAACATATATGGTATATCTTTTGAATTTTGGACATACATACCATACGTCAAATATATAGGGGTGAATTCAAAGTAGGAAGTGTAAAATGTCTTACCATGCACATTTCGATATAACATATATATTAATTTCTTTCAGTGTTCCTTTCAGTGGTTTCTTTCCTTGAAAATTGAAAACAAAAAACAAAAGCGTTAGCTAGCTTTGGTTGACAGGTATGCAATAATCACAGGGAGACTTTGACTTCAGTGGACCGCAACTGCAAATATATACGAAACAAAATCTTCAAAATAAAGTGAATTAATTAAACCCTCTTGTCGGTGCTCGATCGCAAGCTAGGTGCCAGTCATGCTAGATCAACTTCAACTAAGAAGTTACGTGTGTGTGTATATATTATGCAGCAAAACCTGTCTAATTTTCTTCTTTTTGTCGAAAAAAGAACGTGTATCATATGCAGCAAAACCACACCCTAATAAAACCTGTGAAATTTTCGGGATATTTGAAAGGGCAAAGATCATGAATTTCTAAAAGAGTGAATATTTTCCGTGGTCTGTTTGAATTCGGTGATCTCTGGTCTTTTCCATACTTTTCATTCTCTGTAAAGCTTTTAAGAACATGTTGGGTGAGTTTAGTATTTGTATGTACAAAGAACATTTAAATGAAATGGATGTGATAATTCGAATAATAGGGTGCCATAGATAAGTTGGGATAAATGGATGTGATAATTCAGTTTAGCTTTATCTTATACTACAAAAATTGTGTAGTATGTTTATTTATAATTATGTTTCTACTTTTATTTATTTCAATAATTATAATTTTATCTTAATTTATTTTAATAACATATTACTTATATTTTTTATTTATTGTAAGTATATGATGTTGGAAGTGATGTGTCATCTTCTTTTATATAATATGATAGTGGAAGAAGTAAGACAAATTAAATCATTGACTCTAAATGTAAAATTTGTCTTAAAGGTGGTTTTTCTTTTTGTAGATATTTACATTGTTTTAATTGTGAATTATTGATTCAAGTACTTTGCTATCTCAAATTATTAATAAAATTAACTTTTTGTTAATTTCTTATTGTGTATTTTATAAATTTATATTTATCTTTATTTATTGTTATGAAAACTAATTTTATTGAATAATGAAATCATAAATATAGGGTGGATAATCTTAAATAAATAATATTTAAAATAATAATGTTAAAACCAATAAATTATTGTCTGAAGACACCCTGTTTATGTAGGAAAATACTCAGTTCCCCAAAGACTGTAGGCATTACAGGTGAGGAAGCATTGTCATGTGAGCCATGTATCTGTGGTATTCTTAGAGTTGTCGAGACACTGCTAGCACCCAGATTCCTAAATACGCTGCTTTGAACGACATGCCTTTTGCTTGAGTCCAGATGAAGGTGGTTTGGAAGGGATGGGAAAATGGTAAAAGTTAAAGATATGGGACAATTTAGATGAGATGTGAAAGGAATATCAAAGAACTTGTTTGCCGCTTTAAAAAATACTCACTTTATTTGCCTCTAACTTCTTCTCTTTGCATTTTTTCTGCTGTTTGCTATGAAATTGTCTCCCCAAAAACAGAAATTTAACCCCCAAACAATACATTCATCAACCCGTCAAACCTCAGCAAGAATTTAGAATTTGATGAGAAGAAAACTTCCCTTGCTAATGACCAAATCGTCCCAATACAAAAAAACAATCATCACCAACTACGACATTATTAAATTGTGTACGGGTGCCAAAATTCACAATGTAGTTATATCAGTACTTTCACCCCTAAACAAACCATTTTTATGACCTATAATCTATTCTCTACAATCCATAGTAAACAAATCATCAACACTGTTATCTCGTGAACATCTCATCTGCATATATTTATGGCAATTACATTTGATTTTCTAGCATTGCCTGCTCATCTCCATTTTCCCACCACTGCAAACAAATTAAAAATTCAACTATAACTAATATAAATATTATTTTTTAATTGCTTTATCATACTTATTTTGTCAATTTTTTCCAGACATCTTATCTCTTTCAGTAACCTTATTTATGGTAAATTTTCCATCTATTTATATAACTCATATTTGATTGCGTTCTGCTTTCAAAATCTTAATAAATAGCACTACATTAACATAAGTTCATTACCTACTTATAGGTATGTTTGGACTGTTTAGTTCACAAAACATACCAGTATATACGTTTTAAATTAAAAGTAACATTAGTTATCCTATGCATTTACAATGAATCATATTGTTCAAATGTTTTGTTTAATTTTAGATACAAATAACTATGTTTTCACATCATATACTTCAATAATAAATTTTATTGCATATGTTTAAATTATCATAAATAATGTCATTGAAAATGTTCTAAAAGAAAAATGAATTCTGATAAACTTTTTTTTAAAACACCAATTATTTGAAAAACATTTCTTTCGCATTGACATTTTCAATATCAAATATACTAAAATGTAAGAAAGTCATAAAGAGCCTGAGTAATTAAATTCGTATCAAGCCTTCCTATGGTTGATATATATCAAAGTATAATGACAAATTGTCAGATAGAGTAGCGTCAGTTTGATTTGAATCTAAATAAAAAAAAGATCATCCCTCTTTCTGGAGGTAGGTGCCATGATGTAATTTATTATAAAATATTTTTTATCATATGATAATTAGTTATTACATCAATTCTTTTATTTCTAAATTTGTTCTTTTTTAACAAAATATATCTTTTTACAGAGACGATAATTAAATCCAACAAGAAAATTGTTAGGATGTATTATTGAGGCTACCGTAAGCCATTTTAATATTCGCAGATCTTAATCGAAAATAATTAATGATTTTCATATATCAATTACACGAGATGATTTTCCAGGAGACACACAAAATAATTACTATTTCACTCAGCTTATCTAACACGCATCATTAAACACATCACTTCCTCTTGCATAAATTTCGTCGACTTTAGTCAAAGGTGTTATCAGTAAGTGGAAAATAGAAGAAAGAATATTCAGAGTAATTATTAGAATAATATATTTTTTACAATCTCTATTTTATGCTACTATACTTTACTATTTAAATTAACGAAAAGATTTAAATATTATAATAAGATTGTTAAATAGCTTATTTACACTAATAAGAATATTTAAGTTAAGATACCTTGGTTTGTATTACTACAGCAGCTCCATGTTTATCACTAATAACAGGATTTCTTCCATGGGTTTTACAGTAACAAATCTCAATAATTGATAATCATCATTCAAAATTGGGAGTTACTTTAATTTATAATATATAAATGTAGTTTTCTATTTTTACACACAAACTAGTAGCACTTTTCTTTTCTTCCATGCGTCGAAGTTCATATGAACTTTAAAACAGATACAATCACTTTAAAAGAGTAGTTTCTATGCAATATTATAACTTTAATATATATAGTCATTGTGACTCTTGTATATTGTTTTCGAGAAATTAGGATTATTTTAATTAGTATTATGCTATATCTCCATTTTTTTTTCCAATGTGACAATTCTCATAAATTATTAAGTTTGATAAAAAAAAAATCATTTTCTTATATTTGAATATTATTTTTACGCTGTATTTTATACAAACTGTCGAATACAATAAAAATGAAAGCGTGATTTTTTCAATTATGGTGAAAAAAAAAACCTAAATCTAAATAAGTCTATATCTTTTGTTCTCGGGAACTCAAAAGATGAGAGAAATATATGAATTCATGATAAAGTTAAACCTACTACTTAAAGTATTTTGGAATTTCATGATACTTTTTTTCTTTTTACATGCAAACTCGTAGATTAACTAAGAGTTAATTATGGTGTGATATAAATTGTAGCGATGACGAGCTAGAAGGTAAGCACGTGAGAAGCTAAGTTTCAAACATCTCCATTCGCTGGAAGTTTATCTCACTTTCTAACATAGTAAGATATCTTAGTTTAATAGTCCACAATTTAAAATTATAATATGACATTATTGAACCTAACTCGCTCGTAGCTTATAGTCTCTCATGCACAGCCAAAATAGCCATGTGCAATTCTCTTTCTGTTACTCCTCACATACAATCACCTATTAACTAAATGGGCAATTTTGTTCCTCATTCACACACTCACAGTAAAGGAAAAAGTTGTTCTTGATCCCTTTTCCTCATCTAGATCATCTTGATATAATATCTACAAATTGCTCCAACATAATTTAATCTATGCTCAATCATTGTTGAGAAATGGGAATCATTATCTTCTACTTAATCATCATCAGATCAGTTAACTTGATAAAATTGTATGGGTAACGATTTTATAACATTATACGAGCGACCAAACCAATGTCACGGGTCGTTCAAAAACAGCTCTAATTATTAATTCCATCAACAAATTAGTTGAGATAATAATTTACATAATTTTTAATTAATAAGGTGGAAAGTTATTGGAATTATTAATTAATGAACGCTGATGAAGGAATGAATAATACAATGGTCACATGCTTGCTAGAGCAAACTTTATTTTATTACTTTCCAAGCAAATAGTTTAGCATTATTTCTACATCTACACCAATAAAGATTGGGCAAAAGAATCTAATTCATCCGCAGGTTTCTCTTCATCCTTCAAGAGCTGCAAGTACTCTTCGTAGAGCTTTTGTAGCGTACCATGATCAGTGTGAACATCATCAGAATGACATTCCACGTAAGAGGTGTTGACTAGGTCGTGGTCTTCACCAAAGAAAATTCCAACCCCACCATGGTCTCCTTCGTTGCCTACACCCCAAACCATGTTTACCTCTCTAGCTACTTCTTCTGGGCTTTGAACTTTCTCCTGGCTCGTCGATGCACTACCCGAATTCGAATCCAGGGTGAAGGTGCTCTCCGTTCGAGGCACACATGACAGACCCTTCACCCTCACCGCTTTTGGTAGATAAACCAAGGTTTTCTCTGAGCTCCCTTTCTTATTCTCATGCTTTTGCTTGTTCTTCTTTTTGCCCTTCTTCTCTGGTGGTACGGTTAACTTGTGGTGTGTCTTAGGATCTGTTCCTTGATTTCTCAGCTTCTTGCTAAGATGGGTATTCCAGTAATTCTTTATCTCATTATCTGTTCGTCCCGGTAACCTTCCAGCAATGAGGGACCATCGATTTCCTAAAAGTGAATGCATTCTAATTATGAGATCGTCTTCTTCTGGAGTTATGTTTCCTCTCTTTATATCTGGTCTCAGATAGTTCATCCATCTCAGTCTGCAACTTTTCCCGCATCTCAGAAGACCTGCATCAACCACCAACCATCATTATCTAACTCAAAACAAAACTATAAGACACTGTGGTAAAATCAATTAACTCGGATGATTGAAGGTGGGGGACAACTTGAATTAATACGTTACCACGAAAATATCATTTTTGACAGCTATCACGGCACACCTTGTTGTCCCCACTATACCCATGTTTAAAAACGGAAAAATACATGAGATTAATTTTATTAACCTTATTTATGATTAGCTATTCAACAAATTAACAACTTTATTAAATATGATCATTAAAAAAATTCAAATTTAATAGAATAAAGACAATCAGATGTAATGGTGTAACAAAGAACGAAAGATGCCATTTACACAGACACATACCGATCAGAAACATATTATATAACGAAAGTTTGACGATGATAACAAGGACAAGAAAAGTAATAATAATAATAATAATAAAGATAGGAGAGAAAGGCAAAGAAGAAAGAGGAAGATGTTGATTTGAGATTAATATATTAAAAAGGGAGAAGCAGATGAAGAACATTGATATGGAAGATGAAGAAGGAAGCAAGATTATGAAAGAAGAAGAAGAAGAAGAAGAGAAAGTAATATATATATAATGACCAGCTCTTTTTGGCAGTGATCTCCACTGGCCTTCTCCATGAGCTTGAATATACTTAGTGAGCAAAGCATCTTCTCGTGGAGTCCATGGACCTCTGTGCAACCCTACTTTGGAGCAACAAGGAGCTCTTCCCATCTTCTTCGCACAAGAAAACCAGACTCACCTTCAAGTGGTGAATGGAGAGAGATCCAGAAGGTTCTCTACCTCGTAATGAGGAAGCATACCATAGCTTCTCAGCTTCTCTACTCCTTACCCTCCTTTTAAATACCACGTTTCTTCTCTTTTAAAATAATATATTTGTTTTATTCCATGGACCACGACAAATCTGATTCATGGTTGTTGAATTTTAAATTCATTATTTAATTGAAACTTGAAAGCCAGCCACCATTACCACTTCTCTCATCCTAATTCTCCCCTCAGATTTGTTCATAATTCTCTATCACAAGTTACATGGTTTAAAAATACTAAAAATTATATATAAACCTATGCTTTTAATAAAACCATTTCTTAATTAAATACTTTTACCACAAAATGGCCATGCGTCTTATTTGGAAGGTTGTGATCTTATTATATGTGTATAAATAGAGTAATGCTATTCTAATTTATTAATTTGTAAATATACATCCATGCACGAAACTCAACGACCTTTCTTCTATCTGTCTTTCTACCGCATGCTTTCTCTTATTGCTTTTACATGCATTTATATTCTTGGGACTTGACGTGAACCTATTGGACACGTCCATGGACGACATTGTTATGTCTCGTAAACTTGTTCTATTAAGACATTATTATGGCTTCTACTATTTTGCCCTAACCACATTTTTAAAATACTACAAAAAGAAATACTTATTTTAAAATAATTAAACCCGACACGGATTTAATCTAATCTTCACTACTTTTTATATGCTCTTACTTTCAAATTCGACACTTCCATATATAAAACTTACGACTTATGCGTCGTGACCATGAATTGAATTGATGCGATATTGTTGACTTTTGGATTGACCAGAGATCCACGTTGCTGTTGGGTTTTAATTTCAAAACATATTTCTACACTTGCATGTCGGTTAAAGGAATGCGTCGAAATTGTATGTTTTATTAGTATTTAATATAGAAGAGTTTGTAAAGACGTATTAATATTAATTAATGTGTAGTCCCTTTGTTTGTTTGTTTAAGCTCCTCTTCTATTTTTATTCTATTTTCTCCTCATGGCATCTTTACATTTTTTGGGGATGAGATTATTTTTTTCACGAGTAAGAATATATTAAAAAAATAATTCTAGTAAGTATATATAAAATTTGTAAGACGACCTTATATGGCTAGTATTTATAACAAAATTAAATAAATATAACAAACACGGTATAGTTCCCCTGTTTGACTCGGTTATATATAATAATATTTAACATAGTTGGAGGGAGTCCATTTGTTTGCTGACTCCATTGTAGTGAATTAAGGAATAATATTTAAAAAATACACTTGGAAAAATTCCATTTTGTTCTTTTCTTTTTATTGAGTACTGCACAATGGAATGGAATTAGTCATTGATCGAATAAAGAAATAAAATCTGGATTTGTTGCCGTTGCAAAGGATGAAGATGAAGATATGTTATTAATTTATACGACTAAGTAGTAGCAGCTGCAAACATATGAAAGCATCTAATATTGTTTTATTTTCTGGCTACGTTGAACTGGTTGTTTCTTCTTTCCCCTTATAACAGTTAATAAAATATTAATTAGTTGCTAAGAATGAGTATAAGGATTCGATCTCAAACCAAGTATAAAACCTAAATATTCAGAAAAAAAAAAGTTCATCACCAATAACCAAAGAACAGTGAATCAAATTATAACATTAAAACAATTAATAAAATTCTAGAATTAAATTAAATTAAGACAAATAAACTAAATGTGGTTAAATCAGTAAATAGATATCCATAAACTAATTACGGGTTCCTTAAACTAGAACAGTAGTCTTGTAAATTTGTCGAGGATATGAATGTCAAGAAGGATGGAAAGAAGTCAAGGAGATCAAAGAAAACGAAGAAATTAGAAGGAAAAATAATGAAGGAACGATTGAATAGGATGTCGAAACAGGCACAGGATCAGCACAAGAGTAGGAGTAAGGGAAATATTCATCTTGAATATTTCCGTTCACTTTAAATTATCATTTCAAAGATTAAAATTTTAAGATTATTCAAAGCTTTCTAAAAACTCCAATTATTGTAAAGAAAATAATGAATTCTTAACTAATATTTAACATAAAATGACAAATAAGTGAATTTGTTATATTTGTAAAATTGATTCACAATATAAATAGTTTACACATAAATTTTGTCTTAATTGTAAAATCTTGAATTAAAAGACTCTAATTTAAATTCAAAAATAATTTGCTTACAGTAATCCAGATAAAGTTTATTTGGTTTACCAAAAATACACTGAATAAGCATTAAACCAAATCATCGAGAAACAAAATTATTCTTAATTTTCAATTGAGCTTGTATGATCTTTAAAATTACCATAAATTTTAGCCATTTCAAGAGACCAAAATATAATCTCATGGACCAATTGCTTGGAAACCTATTTAAAAAATCTCAATTAGTTAAAAGACCCTAAGCCTGTTTAAACGATTTTTCCAAAAGCACTTATAAAAAAAATTAGAACATGTATATATATTTTTGTATAAACTAAATTGGTTTGTGTACAAATTAAAACCAATTGAGAAGAATTATATGTCAGTTTATAAAGAAACTATTTTCAATTTTTATTTTTTATTTTTTTCTTTCTTGGAAGTACTTATAAAAACTTGTACAAAAATGTTTAATCATTTAACTCATCTAAATCAACTAAGGGTGAAATTTTGGCATAAAAAATTTCCTCAAATTCAAAGCAAAAACTGACAAGTAAAAAAACATGGAATAAATAATTTTGAAATATTCCTATAAATACTTGGTAAATATTGTATAAAGATATAATATTTTTAAGCTTAACCATCTTTATTTTCCTTTTACCCTTAGCTCTACTATAATGGCCTACCTTGATATTTGTATGACAAGAAGATAACATAAAATTAGTTTTACTGATATTGAACAAAATTTGTATTATTTTGGTTGAAGTATGGAAAAGACTTCGTTAAAAAAACACTTTGATGATATATTGGTTAGACGACAAGTGAAATGTTACCAGGTTTGAGCTAGAAGAAGTTTGTAATAAAATTAAATTAAATTAAATTAAATTAAATTCAAGAAAGACATAATCAAGGGGAACTTGTTTAAGCAAACTAATTGCGTATTTCTCTTTATACTATTTTATCTCATATTTATTTAACATCGTGTTTTAAAAGTTTTTTTGTTTGTCTAAAAAATATTTTTTTTAATAGGAGATTTAAAATCAAATTTATTTTAAAATTAATTTTAATTAATAGTATATTAAAAAAAGAAAAATAGAAATGATTTGAAATATAATTTCATCTATCTCTTATGTTTTCATCACGTGTTCAAAATATTCAATACATGTCAGATCATGAAAATGATTTAAGTCTAAGAAATGTAAAGTATAACATTTATTGATGTGTAGTTTCTATGTGAATTTATGGTTTTCATATGAATTTTAAGACTTTTGGTAGACAATTAAACCACCCTTAACTGCCTCTCAATAAATTTTTTTGTTAGTATTTAACCTAATTTAGACAATCTCCGTCCTTGGCTTTTGATTTTATTTTCTTTTTATGATTTGAAAACAACGGCTTAACAAATAGCAGTTTAAGTCACTAGTGCAGAAACGTTGTTTAACGTCGGTTAATTTGGACTTTTAACGTCACTTACACAACAGACGTCTATAAGGGTGACGTCCATGGAACGACAGAAATCCTCTTAACCGAGGTTAATATAAACGTCGGTTAACGATATCCACCGACGTCCATATAGACGTCTACTTATAGCCACACCGACGTCTAATTTCTCAATATAGACGTCCACCTATGCATAAAACCGACGTTTACATGAATATATAGAGGTTTAAAATGACACTAACCGACGTCTATGCTCCTTATAGACGTCGGACCTGGCACTAACCGACGTCTAACAAAGGCGTTGTGTTTTAGTGCAGTTTTGATCCAGACTTTTGGTAGCATAGTGCAACACTCTCCTTTCGCTAGTTTCCCCACAAAAAAAGCTTGCGTCTTTTGAATCTTCTATGACATTTCAACCCAAAACCGAACCTGGGTCCATGACTACTTCCCATTATTCAACCGCAAAAGAAAACAATTACGGTGACACGAGAACTAAACAAGGACCCAAGTTCCATTTTGGGTCGAGAAGCCATAGAAAACTCAAAAGATCGCCACTCTTCTTGTGAGGAAACCAGCAAAGGGAGAATGTTGTACTATGTTACCCAAAGGATCAAAACTACACTAAAACACAACACAAAGAAAGCAAATTTTAATCATCACAAGATAATAGATGAAAGACTAAATAAAGTTTAAACTGTAAGCATAAAAAAAAAAAAACCACGCACCTGGGATGCAAGAGAGAAAAAGGAGAGGAGGAAGACGAGAAACAACAATAGAATGCCGAAAAGAGAGAAAAAGAAGAGGTGTGGCAAGAGAAAAAGGAGAAGAGGAAGACGATCGATATCAGAAACTGAATGCTACGAAAAGTTGCGGTGTATTTAAAATGGAATTGGGCGTCGGTTATTCTCCAGAAACCGACGTCTATAGACGTCGGTAATCCTACTAATGTGACGTCCAAGTGAACATTTAAAACTGACTTTTTGAATACCCATTAGACGTCGGTTTCTGTCAGGGGAAACCGACGTCTAGGAAGCTGAACCGATTGACGTTTGATATCCTGTCAGGGATGTTCACGACTATTGGTATGGGCCACCGACGTCTATAATAACATACACGTCGGAGCCCTAAATAGCCGACGTCTCAATCCCTCGAGTTTTGTAAACATAATTATTACAGGTATAATAGACGTCGCGTAGCCCGAAACGCCGACGTCAACATTGAAGATTTTTTTGTCTTTCCCACCTTCCAGACATGCCTTAGACGTCGGATTTAGACTATGTGACGTCTAAGCGCTTGAGAATTAGGTGAAAAGCATTAAATGCAGCCCAGTAAACATCGGGGTACTGCAGTGCTGACGTCTTGAAATTAATAGACGTCTGTTTTTGGATAAAACCGACGTCTAGTTTACCAGGCTATTTACGATAATGCCACCGTCTGCTTCTATATGTCAGATTACACGCAAACCGACGTCTTATGGATGACGTTAAACAACGTTTTTGCACTAGTGAGCTATAATTATAAGAATAATAATAGTAAAGTGATCAAAATGGATTGTAATTCGCAAGTTAACTCAGTCTATCACGGGTTGGAGTCGAGTTTGGTTTGAAAAAAATATATTTTTTTATACGAGTTATTTTTTAATTCGACTCGTCTAGGTTGAACATGTGGTGTGTCTTATTTTATTAATTTATTATCTTATGAAATCCTAAAAAATACTCTCCTCACCTATCATGACTTATACCAAAAAAATTATTTTGTAACTTTTTTTATTACTTTGAATTGTCTTGAGTTTAACATTATTTTGGAAATGAAATTTATTTAAATTTGAATTACAAAAAGTTTGTAATTTTTTTATTTAAACAAAATTGTAATCAAGTGAGTCGGTGAGCCAATTTTTTTAATCCTTCGGACCGGGTTCAAATTTTTTTGACTCGCTAATAAATGAGTCGGATTGGGTTGGCTCATTAAGTGACCAACTCGTGGTGAATCGAGCAAGGTCAGGCCAGATGATCCATTTTGATAGCACAAAATAATAGGATGATATATATTTCTATTTATTTGATAGATTAATAATTATAAAAAAATTGTATTTTTGAAAGAAAAAATTAAAATAAAAAAGGAAAAAGATAATGTTAAATGAATGTAATATATGTGTAAAGTATCGTTTCTTAATTATAAAATGCATTCAAACATCTTCTTCACTCTCTTTAATTCATCTTCTATTGCTCCACTTTTTTCAATTTCAACTCTACCATATGTGTATCTCCTTCGACCTCACATATTTATCCTACCTCCAATGCTTTCTATTTATCCTCACTATTATTATATTACACCATGGCGGAGTTTCAACCAAAAACATCAAATAATAAAAATAAAATTTAATGCGTAACTTTAATATGTAATTCCAATTATAATGTCTAAAAGTTAAGTTGAATTATAGTCCAAAGTTGATAAAAAAAAATAGAAAAAAGCTATAAGCTACGGAAAAAATGTGAAAAGACGTACATTCACATTATTATCATAAATGAAAATAAATAACATATATAATCATGTACATAAGCTTGCATGCACGTAAACCCAAGAAAAATAGTGCATAATATATTTGCATAAAAAATGACGATAACCGAACATGTGACGAGAATAAATACACAACAATAAGATCAAGATAGATAAAAAAAGCAATAGTAATACATAAAAATTACTCGGGTACTAGATCCATATCAAAACAAAAGAACAAATCAATAGCTTTTTCTGAAACTATATATATATATATATATATATATATATATATATATATATATATATATATATATATATATATATATATCAAAAAACAATTAAAGAAAATGAAAACAAGTGTCAATAATAATATTTAAGAGAAACCGTGCAGATATGAAAATTAAGCTGAAATTGTTGAAACAAAACAACAGTTTAGGTGGTCAAAAATTAAAAAGTAAAAGGAGAAAAGAAGCAATGAAGATATTCGTATTTTCGTTGAAAAATGGGATCAACTACATAAATAGTATCCTAAATGCTTACGTTGGGAAGGAGAGTTTATATATATATATATATATATATATATATATATATATATATATATATATTATGCGATTGAAAAAAAAAATGTTTGATGTAATTGACGTAAATTTAAATGATGTGATCTTTGGTTACTTGTGAAATAATATAAATTAATGAGATAGAAAATTTGGAGCATTTTTCCATTTAAGGAAAAAAAGAGAAATTTTACGTGACGAGATGTGTATATAGGTGCGTCGAACACTTGTCAGAATAGGACCGTTGAAACGTGCAACGTTAAATTTGGAAAAGAGAGAAGCATGAAGTGTGTTTGAAAGAAGTAATTTTCAACTGATTCCCATGGAGGAAGTAAGGCATCGTGCTGAGTTCTGATTTGGTTTCACACAGGTACATCGGAGACAAGGGTAAAACAAGCTTCACACGTAATACTGTCGTATGATAAGAAAGTTTTTGTTCGTGTTAAAGTTGACAAAACCAGTTTTAAGTACACAGGTTTGTAAGAAGTCAAGATGTTTTTGGATGACCACATAGTTCCGATTAAGGTTATGCTTGTACACATGGCTACTTTGAAAACCTTCCCCCATTGATTGAAAAAATGAAAGAAGTAAGTTATTGAATTAATGGAGATGTTGTTGACAATGCAGACCACAATTAATATGGAAGGATGAAGTGAATTTGGTGATATCAAATAGCTTTTATTTTAAGAAACGTAGCCATCAACCAGGGGTTAAAGAGACTTAACTTCCTCCTTTTGAATCTTGCCAATTAATTACTGCACTTTTGCCTTATATACATATTTTTACCTTCATACAGAATACAAAAATAAAATAATAATAAAAATATGAATTTTTATATTTTTAAAAAAATAAAAAATAAGTAAAATAATATCAAATGAATTGTAAAAAATTTAAGCTTTTTTCATATATAAATTTTGATCTTAATGTTTGTTTATTTTCCTTACTTAGCTAGCTGCTTTGCGTAAACGGTCTTCATTTGCAATACAATGTCTTCACCATTCACGCATAAACAAGTACTTTTTTATTTTCTTTCGTAAGTTTAATCATAACTTTTTCATGCATTTTAATTAAATTTAGTAACTCCAAAGTTTTATGTTTTTTTAAAGGATATATATGGAAAGTGCTATGGTAACAAAACTCCTCATAACGCATCTATTACGTAATAACTATCACGCCAATTATACTATTTATTAATTATGTCATTTTTAGGCACATGAGTTTAATTAATTAATCACTTTAATTATTAATTTTTAGAAAATTATATTCTTTTATAGATATCTTTCTTTCGAAACGAATTTTTGGATTCTTTCCTTTAAACACTAACATGTATTGTATACTTCTTCACATGAATATATTTTTGTTAATCACGATGCACAAACTTGTTTCTTTTGCTAGGACTAATTTGAGAGTTTCAAACTTGATTTGGAAAATAAATCTAATTTTATAACATGTTTAATTATTTTTATAAAAGTATGTTTGTGTATTAAAAGTATGTATGGAAGTCACATAACTTATTATAGATTGTTCAAACTCATAATATAAATTTAAGTTAGCAATTTTTATTTCAACAAATACATTATATAAAAGAGAAATTAAATTTGATTACAAAATAATTATGAAATTTCTTAACTATGGAAATAAATTAAGACAGAAGAAGAACAAAAGTAGAGTTGACCGTGAATATTCATTATACACCAAGACTATTATAATCCTTATATATTGAAAAGTATATGGTACATGTTACTACCGCAATAAAAAATAAAAGGACCAACTTCGTTAATAATAACAAAATTCTGCCAATAAGATAAAATTTCTGACGATAGTAAAAATTCATTTAACATTATCATTAGTAATTATTAATAAATTTTGGTTACTAATAATTATTATAATTTGATTATTTTCTTTTATTATTATTTTTTCTTCGCTACCTATTTTCCTTTTTCTCTATTCCTTTTCTTCTTATTTTACTTACCAATGTCTAATCCATTTATAACATATATTTCCTCATTTATAAGACACAATTTATTAGACTTATTTGTAAAATTAAATTCGGCACCTATTTTTTTAATGAATTTAAAAAAATTCAATTATTAAAAAAGTTTACCAATGGAATTTTAAAATATATTAATTACCAATTAATTTAAAAAAATAATTACTGAAAATTTTTACTGATGTATTTCAAATATATTCAATCACCGAAAAAAAATAACTGACATATTTTATTATAGAATGGTCAAAGTCATTATCAATTAATTTAGCAACGAAATTAAAAGAATTAATTACTGGTAAATTTATCAACTGCAAGTTGTATTATAGAATGGTCAAAAAATAAAGAGAGAAACTTTGACACTCATTTCACATATTACTAAAACATCAAATCTTCAATAAAAATAATCTAATACTGATAAAATTCATTTTATCAACAATTTTTTTTTATCCGTAAAATTTAATCAATGACTAAAAATTATTGTAATGTATTGGATTGAATAAAAATTATTGGTATTTATCGTTTTCAAGATAACTTTATCTTGATATTAATAACACAATTATAAAATTAGTTTATGAATATTGAGATTACCTTAATATTTTTTAACAAAAATAAGAACGAAATGATTAATTAAATCTAATTTTTATGTAACATTTTGAAATATCTTAGGATGACATAAGAAAAAGGACAATAGAAAACTTGAAAAAAGTTACAAATTGATAAATGACATTGTCTTTAATAATGATTGTACAGTTCTAACGAATATAACCTAATTGCATTAATTTTTTTTCAAATTAAAACTAAATTTAAATTAAAAAAATAAAAACATAATAACTAACTTGACATTTTTCTATCAAAATAAAAATAAAATGACTAATTAAACTTGTTTTATATATAACATCTTGAAATATTTTAGGATGACATAAAAAAAGAGACAGCAAAAGACCGGAAGAAGTTGAGAAAGAATTCAAATAAAATTTCAATCCTTTTCAATTCAAAATTTAATATGTTTGTTAAATCATAATTAAAACATATGTTAATAATAGATGAAAAAAAAATCACTAACTCAATCTCAGGGTTAAAAACTATTTTAAAAAAAATAAAGAGAATAAATTAAATAGATTGCTTTTTAAATTGAACACACCTAAAAATCTTATCATTTATTTCTATATAGACTTTAGTTTATGGAAAACAATTTCAATTGAAGCCTTAGTCCAACATTTAAACTAGAGTGAAGATAACTTTCTAAACAGTATAGAAATAAAGAAACGTAAAGAACAAAAATGTATGCATAAATACAAAATCAAGTTATATTAGACAACTAATAAAAACTATTAGAGATTTAATTTGGAGTTTTAATTGTTAATGGAGATAATTAAAAATCAGAGGGTCATAATTAGCAGGTAAAGATTTAATAAAAGATAAGAAAAGAGTATGAATGAAGTTATGTAAATGCTTGCCTTCACACTCTGTGAGTATTTCAAAAGCATATTCAAAATAACAGTACGAATTCATTTACTCCAAACAAAAATATATAATAAATTTTCATTATTTTTGTAGACTTATCAAACATCTTCAAAATATCAGAATCCGATATTCTTCTTCCTATCATTAATAATTTTAATAATAGGAGCCATTTATTATTGTTGTGGTTATAATAGTAATTATAATTACTAAATTGTTGTTGTTATTAATGTAATAGTTAAATTGGTTAAAGAAATTTGAGTTGAATTGTTTTGGAATCTTGAATTTTTGTTTAAACGTACTATCATTATTATTTGAAGAAAAAAATTAGTACATATTATATAAACTTGATATAATAATAACATTTTTTTTAATAAAACTAAAATAATTACTTTTATTTATTTCATCTGCTATTTCAATATGATTTTTCTTCGTCTTAAGTTAAGCTGCACTGTTTAGACAGTAATTTAATATCTTAATATTTTAATCTTCTCTCAAAGTGTCATTTCAAACAAAATATTTATAAATATTTATTTATTTATATTTGGCATTGTTTTATTTCTGTGTGGTGGGCTTTCTGATGAACCTGATGTATGTCAGTCTGGTTGCATTATTTCGTGGACTACGAGACCAAGGAAAGCCCAAGTTTTATTGGGCCACGAATAATCAATCCACGCCAAAAATTTTCTCAATGGAAATTGAATACGCAATATTACTTCCTTACTTAATTAATCCCATTAACATCAAAACTTTGAGATGGAATAAAATTTATTTTGATAGATTATTCCAATTAAACAATCTATACCAACGGTTAAACAAAAACAAGGTATCATCGTCATTGATAAAACAATGAGTATAAAATCAAAAAAGAAAACAAAAATAGTTCAGATGAGGTTAGTCAGGAAATTTTTAGTTAATGTTGATAAAAATAATAATCTTAAATATTTTTTTTAATTAGTGTTAGTAGACAATTCACTCTAATTAGAAAAGTTTAAAATATATTTAGTTTTCGTTTATATTAATAAGAGAAAAATATTGTTTAACATCGATAAAAAGATATTGTTATTACATATCTCACATCAACAAAAATCGTGGTTATTCTTATATTACAAAATCAATTGAATTAAATTTGTTTTTATCTTTTAATTTTCACTAAAAAATGAAAATCGATTTTTTTAAAAAAAAATTGGTACAATTTACTCTTCTAATTATATAGAATAGTAAATTTAGTTCAGAAAATATAACGGTGTTAAAAATTTGTTCAGTTGTCTCAACCATCAATAATAATATTTGATCACTTCATATGATACATTAAAACAAATATCATTAAATTTTGTTTTAATTTTTTTATTGAATTCATTAAAATAAAATTTATTAACACGTGGATAATGAGGTGTCTAAACATTATTCTTCGTTATAGAACAATGTTAAATAAATTTTAACTAAATTAGATTAAAATTTCACAAATAAACTAATTATAATTTTCATTGGATAAAAATATATATATTCCAAATTAATTTTATGAAGTCATTCTTATGCTTACCATTTATTTTCTTAAGATAATATTAAACCTGTTATATTTAAATTTGTTGTGTCTAAATCTCTAATTTTAATTATTAAGTTACTCTCATACACTTTTTTAGTTTTAATTTCTTTTAATAAATTTTATTCAAACCTACTTTTGGTTTGAATAATTTCAAATTCTTTATACATGAAAACTGTCTTCTAAGTTTTTTTTTTTTTTTATCTAAACATGATATAAATATACAATAACAAGAATTTTAGTTATGAGTCTATCAAGTGAAATGTTAAAAGTGTATCAGGTGAATGAAAATGGAAATATTTGTTAAAAGTTTACGAACATTTATTTTCTTTTTATCATGCTATATATTTTAAAATTTATTCATGTCATTTTAGATTATTTGTAATGGAGATTTGTAAAATTAAAGAAAAAACACTACTTAATAAATTTTATTATTGAAATAAATAACATGACATTTGATTGCATAAATTGACTTGATTAAGAAAACAATATTTTAAATATCAATATTAAATCAGTTATAAAAAAATTTAGTAATACCTATTTGAAACTATTTTACATAGAATTTTATGTGAAGGTTGAAATCGAAGTTGTAATCGATTTCTTTCACTTTTATTTCAAGTAAAAATATAATTATACAAGGAGTGATTTGATATTTCTTTTTAAATTACTTCAAATTCGAACAAATTACAAAAAATGAAACTCTCACCAATCCCTCAAATTGTTGTTCTGTCTCATTTCTACACATAACAAACATCATTTATCTCATAATTATGTTTTTCTTAATACACGTGAATTGTATTATCTACACAAAGGAACACGGTATTAATTAACATGAATTATTAATGGTATTAAGTATAACAATTTTCTTAGGATATCGTAAATATTTTCCCTTTTATAAAAAAGAAATAATCCTTTCATTCTCTTTCTTCTTCTTTTTCTTTTCTTTCACGTTTGTCTCTGAATCACACAGAACTAAAGCAGCTTTATTATATGTCAACATCTATAATTTTTTTTTGTCGTTTACTGTCTCAAATTGCCAACAGAAACTTATAGACTATAATTAATGATAAAGTTTGTTTAGAAAAGCTTTTTCACAAGTTCGTTTTCAGAGTAAAAAAAATTAAAACAAAAGAAATGAAAGTTTTATAATTAAAAAGAAATGTAAATAATTTTATAAAAAAATTCTGAGTTACTTTTCATAAATGATTTTTTTCTAAGGACTTGTGTGTATAATATTTGAAAGTGATGGAGAAGCACACCGAAAAATGGAAAGTATCGTGATATTTTGATAATTATTTTTAATAATTTTTTGATAAAAGAATACGTGTTATTATTTTATTGATTTATCTTAATTTATGTTTAAAAGAATACTTAAAATGGACTAATCATAAATTATTATATATCAAAAAATTGTTAAAAATATGATATATTGTCAAAATTAAAAGAGTTAAATATGTTTTTAGTCCCTATAATTTGGGGCGATTTTGGTTTTAGTCCATTTTCAAACTAAGGTACAATTTAGTCCTTCAACTTTAGAAAACTCTGGTTTTAGTTTTTTTTACCAATTTTTTTAATTTTATTTGTTGTTTCAAACGCGTTTTTCAGTTAACATTGAAGCAAAAATGTGTCAAACAGTATAAACAATCCAAATACTATAATGAAACGTGTTTGAAACAACAAATAAAATTAAAAAAAAATTGATAAAAATGACTAAAACCAGATTTTTCTAAAATCGAAGGAATAAATTGTACCTTAGTTTAAAAATGGACTAAAACTAAAACCACCCCAAAATACAGGGACTAAAAACATATTTAAGAAATTAAAAAAGTAGTTAAAAAAAATTTTCAAATATAAATATGAAGAGAGAGAGTGAGATTGGGTGATTGTTAGAGAAAATTTGAAAGTAATTGGTGTTGCCATCAGAACAAAAAGTAGTGGAAGAAAGTGATAGTGAAGTGACACACACCTTCCACCCATCCTAACTTTACACTAATAATACATATTTTATCACCGTTTTATTACATAAACTTATTATTATCTATTAAATATTAATATTAAATATTAAATAAATCTATCGGAGGACCCACTCTTTCTTCTTTTTGTCGCCTCTTGTCGGCTGTTGGAAACTTCTCTCATCTTTCTCTCTTTTCTTTTGGAATTAATCATGCCTCGTAAACCAACCTTGTAGCTCATTTTAGGATGCATAATTGTAATTATTACTTTTCTTCACCAACATCCACTAACACATCACAAAGATTAGTATCTAACTTCATTTTTAATCATTTTTAATATACATTTTATTCTTTATTTCTTAACTAATTAGCTTTCAATAATTATTAATTAACTTGCAAAATTCATGCTTCCAATTCCAATTATTTCAATATTTGAACGTTAAAAATTATTTTTTAATAAAAATTAAACATAGTTTAGGAACTATTGATAAAAAAGTGAAATTTTCTTTGAAGTTTTTTCTTTTCTTTTTAGGAGATACTCTTTCTTTTAAGAGATAACTTAACACAAAGTTAATGAATGAATTTAAGATGTGTATAAAAATTAAAGTATTTAATTTATCAATGTGGTGAGATTTTCCTGATTGTTTGATCAGTTCTTGTATAAAAGCAAGTTAATTTATGTTATTTTTTCTAGTTGTGCATTTTTCATATATGCGAACATTTTCCTATTGTGTGTGTCATTTAAGTTTTTTATTAGATTTTTTACTGATGAGTGATCCTAATGACGTATCTTGACAATGTTTTTGTGGTTTGTAGAATCAGATAGATTTTCTTGAATTGAAAGAGTCATTATAAGTTTTTTAGAATATTTTGAACTCTTAACAAGTAAGGAAAACTAACTACCATATTTTATGTTGGTGATGCTTTGATAGATTCTAATGCATGTTTGATTAAGTCTTAAATTGATGTTTTGATATGTGGAGGTGTCGTTGTGATTACTAATTGAATATACATGTATTTTAGTTGTTTTGAAAATTTAATCATTTGAACAAATTAGTATTCATTCTTATATCTAGACCTATTTTAAATCATGCACTGAATTTGAAATACCAATTTGATTATCTGAATATATTTTTTATTAATTTTTATTGTTATTGCATGTGTAATGAATTCCTATAATATATTCAAATGAGATGTTATAGAAAAAAAAAACTTCACTCAAATAGTATGCACAGAAGAAAACTTCAATCAAATAATATGTATGAAGAATATTTTCTCTTTTATCTCCTCTCTTATGCGAGGATACAAATAGATACCAATATGTAAATTTAGGTTTAAATCCTTTTTTGGTTCCTAAGTTATAAGCTGGTGTTCAATTTAGTCCCTGCTTTTAAAAATGTTAACCTTTGGTCCCTAAATTATAAAAAATGTATCAAATTAGTCTCAGCCGTTAACGAAATCAATGAAATATGTATCAAATCAGTCTCATCTATATTCTTTCGTACTTGTGGGTTCTTTGAAGGTTGCAAAATCTTCATATCTGGATGGCAACTTGGTACATATTTCATTGATTTCGTTAACGGCTGGGACTGATTTGATATATTTTTTTATAACTTAGAGATCAAAGATTGACATTTTTAAAAGCGAAGACTAAACTAAATACCAACTTATAACTTACGGTGCAAAAAAGATTTAAACCTGTAAATTTACTTACTGAGATGAAGTCAAATTAAATAAAGTATACACAATCTCCATTTAACAGTGTTGAAACGATCTCAACACCCACAACTTAAATACAAAAATCAACCAAACTGTTTTGTACTCTAGGAAGAAGAATAGTAAAATTATTGTATTGATTATTTGTTTATTAATTTATGTTTACATTTTTATATCTCGAATTTAACTTTTCTTGCAAACGTGTTTGTAATTACCGCACTATTTAAACAACACACCAATTATGTATGGCTTGTTTTATACACTGCCTTGCTAACTTACCTAACCTTTTAAAATATACGAAATTGACAAAATATGGATTCTAAATTTTTATTTTTTATTTTAAATTAAAAATAAAAATTATTAAAATATCTTGTATGTTTAAATGATTATGATGAATCTTACTCTATTTTAGGGAAACTTCCTCTCAAAATTCAAGAATATTTCTAGGTGTTTTGATATGTAATAAATGAAGATGTTTTTTCGGTATTTTTCCTTTCCGCTAATTGACAATTTGCATTTCTTTCTATATAATAAAAAACAAGCAGAATCTCGTGATATGTACAATCATCTAACAAAAGCAAAAAGGAGTCACGGCAGTAAAAGGGAATATGTCCTTCTTTTCATCCGGGAAGAGTAATTAAGAGAATAAAGGTGAAAAAAATTAAATAAAACGAGAAAAAGAAGTAAGAAATTAATTAAATATTAATCGTTTATACAGGATAAAAGGGAAAATAAAGAAAATATTTTTAAATTATGTAATTTATTTGATTTAGAAAAGTTAGGCATAAAATATAGTACAACGGTGGTAATCCTTGTTTTTAGTTCTTCAAAAGAAAAAAATAGTTATATTGATTTTCTCTTCTGCTCCTCTTCCATCCTACCGATTAATAGAAGAAATATGATGAACCAAAAAAATATTATAAAAGTAGATAATTATAATAGAATGGTGAAAAATAGAAATAACAAAAAATATAAATAAAATAGAAAATTAATCATTTACGTCATAAATAGTTTTTATTATATTTTTAAACAAATAAAAGGAGAAAATTTTACCGGAAACATTTTAGATAATTTTTAAAAGTTGAAAAAGTGTCATTTGTTTACCATAAAAGCTTGCTCGAAAATGTTAAAACTAGCTATATCAAGAAGTTTTCAACAATTTAAATTATCACATCAAAAAGCTTGTTTGCACTCCTCTCAACATGGAAATACAATTTGTTTCTCGTTTTTCTTTTCCTTTAAAATGCTTTTTTCTTCTTTTTCAATCTTCCAAATTCTTATCTTATCTTCACTTTTCTTACATCTCTTTTTGTTTAGATTGAATAATGATGTGATGTTCAAGAACGAGTTAATTTAACTTAAATTAATTTTTGAAGATTAAAAAAATTAATCGGATTCAGCTCATAATTGTTAGAGTTGATTACATGGGTTATTTTTCACTTAAATTTTAAACAAAATAATGTTTTTTTAATATTATGAAAATGAAACATTTACATTTACACAACGTTATGTTTTTATAATGGTTTTGAATATAGTTATCAAATTATTAAAGGATAATAATAATGATAAAGTAATTTTTTTAAAAATAGACTTGTAAAGATTTGTGCCAGGTGTATAATATAACTAACAAATTATAAGATAATCGTATGAGCTCTTAAGTTTGAATCTTGATGTTAATATGAGATGTGAAAACTAATGGGATCTAAACTAATTGATGGATTGAATTGAAAACTGAATTAAATTTGGTATTCAAATTTGTTATGGTTTCCGAAATTAAGAATTGTGTTAAATTATATGCTAGTGACTAATCTCTTCGATAATATGTGCTGTATGACTTGATGGAAGTGAGAAAATTGATTAATTGTTGTTAGCATTCTTTCATGTCTTGTTTTCATAATTCAATAAAAGAAAATATTTTACTTTAAGTAAAATGAAAATTGAGAGAATAAATTGATTGAATAAATTCGTCACTTAACTTATTATTGTGTCTTATGATAAGAAAAAAAAATCTCGAAAGAAGAGAATTTTCCAAACAGCCTCCAAGAGCCTCTTTCCAACACTCTAAATGATTTTTATTCATGAAAATTGAAAAAAATCCCAAAATTCTTGTGAAAATATGTTTAAATATCCAATTTCGTATACCAAACTTGACATCTAATTTTTGCCCAATGAAGCCTAGAAATCGATGCTCTTTAACTTGTAACTCACTAGGAGAATTGATATAGCTCATTAGACAAATTAGAATAAACTGATTGAATTTGAAAAATGCACTTGAATAAATAGTAACTAAATGATAATCCTTTATATATTTTTCAATTTTACGGGATTTTTACTTATTTACAAAATATTTTGCAAATAAAAACCAAATGCTTCTCTTTCCAAAATTATTTAATAAAATCTTAATTATCTAAATAGTAATAATAAAAATATCAATAAAGAATAAAGAAACAAGAAAAAACAATGACAATGACAATTATTAATGTGCCTAATTAGAATTTGGACGATACTAGGCTGTTTTCTTAAAAGGTTGCAAAAATGTTTTACACTTTATGGAATGAGTGGATTTGGAGAACTTGATTTAGTCCCATGACTTGTAACCAACTAAAACTTTAATTCTCTAGAAATTGTTGTATGATCGTTTACTTATGGATTTGGAAGTTAGTAGTTTTATGATATATGTTCCGGTAATAATGTTTAATATTTCTCTTATTTTTTCTTTCATTGTTGTATTGTTATACAATTGTGGGAATGATTAAAAGAAATTTGTTAGGATTTAAAATTTTCTTCTTTAAATTTGGTGACTCAATTTATGATGTCTCCTTGTAGTTTGTTATTTAAAGTTATTAAAGTGGTTGTCTAAAATTATTTGGATGATTTGCAAAACGAGAAAACATGATAAAACCATAAATTTGTGTTTCCTTCCTTATTTTTTAAATTAAGAAAAATATTCTTGAATGAAATGTAACTTAATCATAATTTTTAGTATGTTCTTCAATTTTATTGGACACACAAGTAATTATTTTTTATTTTAAAAATCAATAATTTTTTAAAATAATTTTTAAGAATGCATGGATTAAATTGATTAAGAGTATAATTTAAAGTTTACACATAATTGACATTTTCAATATTTATGTAAAAAAAAATTAATTTGTGAAAGTAATAGTTCTATTTAAGAATTAAAATAATAATTTATTAGATATTAAATGACAGAGTTGAAATATATTTCTATCTTTACTATAAATTAGTTTAAAAACAAATCAAATGGATAAAATAGTAAAACAACTTTTTAGAGAGACAATTCTTTTATACGATAATATAAAGAATTTGAATTAAACAATTTGAATTATTAATATATATATATATATATATATATATATATATACTATTTTTTAAATATTTTAAGAGATAAAAAATAAAATAAGTTTCTAAGTTTAATTTTATTAATGACCAAATAATTATAAATCATAAAAAGATAAAATTAAAAATGAAAAAATTAGTATAAAAAAGTTATATAAGTTATTCTTTAATAATCTATTAAATGAGAAATTAATTAGAAGTTATAAAAGGACAAAATTAAGAATAAAATAAATAGTGTAGATAAGTTAGTTTAAAAATAAAATAAATAGATAAAAAGGTAAACTAAAATTTATGCACATGTCGTAACAAATATAAATGAAAAGATAGATAAAAAAATAAAATAACTTGCATGCACGTGTGGTAGCAAAATAAATATAAATAAAAAAAATTAAAATTGTTGAATGACTAAGAAAGTAACTTTTGAAACACTTGTGAATAAAATAAAATGAGTAATAAAATAAATTTGTTGGTATCTTCTTTTCTTGTATTATAATATATATCACTTTATCTTCTAATAATAAAATATTAGGGTATTCTAATTATATAACTCGTGTTTGCTTAAAAAAAAAACCACTTAAATAAAAATGACTAATTTCCTCACGTTTTAAGTTCTCTACACAGCGTGGTCTTTTTGGTGGTAAGGTGCATACCGTTAGAACGCTACCTACTTAAAACGGTGCGCACTACCTAATTTATCGTTGTAAATTGTCAAACCTAATTTTAAGAGATCAGCTAGCATAGTGATAACTTTGGACAATGATATTTTGACAATTTTTTTTTAACAACTTTTTAACAATAAGATACGTGTCATCATTTTACTGGTTTGTTTAAATTTATGTTTAAAAAAATATTTGAAACGGACCAATCATAAACTGTCACATATGCGTTATCAAAAAGTTATTAAAAAAGAGTTGTTAAAGAGATTTTTTTCGATAACTTTTTGTGTGGATGAATTAAAATATGGTTTCAAAATACTAACAAATATATAGAATTATTTATCACTTAAAGAATTGTATTATTTTTCATTTTTTAACCTTTAATATACCACATCGGTAATAAGCTTTTAATTTAATCTTAATGAGCATTGATAATGTGCTAAATTAAATTGGTGCTTAATCTTGTTGTGGTGGTTATGTACAGGTGGTACATGTTGTTTTGGTAGGAAGTAAGTGATCACATGCATAAATATATATTCAACTATGGATGCAAATACCACCAACAACTAGTCCACTTATGCTACTGCTTTTATGCTAAAATTGGGCATTTCTTTTTCGATAACTAAAATAATTTTAATTTCTCTATACATTTTTTTTATTACTTATTTTCATTTAAGAAAGGAAAATTTTATTTAATTTTAAATATCTCTAAAAAACCAAAAAATAGATTATAATGACGAAGAAAAAAATTACTCAATTTTTGAATTTTTATTTATAACCACCTCATCTAATTACTTAAAAATTTAATTAAATTTCAAGCACTTATTCAATTTGAATATTTCCAATTGACTTTCAATTAAATTTGTTTTAATTTAACATTTTTTTAGTTTTTTAACGGAGTTATTTTTTTAAGTTATTTATTAGGTGGGTAATATAGTTGTTATTTTACTTCCTCATTTTGCTTCCTTGGTTTTATACATTAAAAAAAATGAGTTTTGATATTAATTTAAAGTGGTATAACATTTAATGTATGACTATAATTAAGTTACTTAATTAGTTATTAAAAGTATGTTGGATATCAAAAGAATTATCACCATCACTTATATGATGTTTTCTTTTTTAATGGTGATGACTACTGTTTTCTAACTATTTAAAATTTTTAACTCTAAATGATATTTAGAAAGTTAGCGTGACTATTTCCTTGTTCAATGTATCTTAAAATTAAACAATAAAAAGTAACGTATTGCTTTACTTTAAAGGAAATATCAATACGACTTCACTTTTTTTAATACATTGAGACAAGTATCCAAATAACAGTGTGAATGAAGAAATTAAAAAATAAAAAATTAACTAAAAAATATAAAAAAAAGTACTCAATACAATAAAATTTAACAATCTATTAAAAATACCCAAATTTAAGACAGATTTAAAACTTAATTATACTTTATATTATATCTTATAATTATTGATATACTTGTAAAAGCTTATTAACTAAAATATACTTTCTAAAACTATACAAAAATTCAAATTAATTTCCACATTGTTTTCATAAAAACGCCAATTTTATTTAACATCATTTTAAACTAATTTCCTTGGTATTTTTTTTACACGTTTTTTAAGTACTGATAATCCATTCATATTAGGTAAAGAACCTAACCCTTCACTCTTGTGATTTACTATTTTGATTACAAATGAAACAAAAAGTTGCAAACTTAGATTAGACATTAAAAGTGTGTTGTTTAGAGATATAAGAGATATAGAAATGGAGAAAATTCCCTTCACTCGTTTGGATGTTAGGAAATAACAACAATTATAATATAAAAATATTTTCTATAAAGTAGAAAATAAATTTAACACAAAAATTAAACTTTTATTATTCATTCCATTTATTAAGAATTTATGGTAAGTTGAAAGGCTTATTAGAAATGAAAAAGATAAATAATCATTTTATGTCAATTAAAAAATATTTTTTTATATGAATCCCGTAAAAGAGAAAATTCTACTATTTTATTATGTTCTCTCTCTATTATAAATACTGGTATTTTTCTTTTGTTTTTGTAACTGGACAATGATATTTTAACAACTTTTTGACAATAGGACATGTGTCACAATTCTATTGGTCTGTTTGAATTTATTCTAAAAAAATATTTAAAATGGACCAATCACAAACTGTCACGTATGCGTTATCAAAAAATTGTTAAAAAAGAGTTGTTAAAGAGACTTTTTCCTTTTGTAACTGGCGTGTCTATTTGCAATGTAAATAACTTACTCCTCCAATCATTCCACTAACTAAAATAATTGATAATGTAATTTTATATCAGAATAACATGTAAATTAAATCTTTTTTTAATCTTGTAGCAGTTATTATTCATAGTTCCTGTATTTTACTTTGAAATAAATAAAGGGGTAAGTTTTTTTCTAAAAATACTTTTTACCTTTTCTTTCAAGGGGAGGGAGGGCTGTTAGAAAGGTATCTAAGAGATTAAAGACACTTCATGTGTGGAACCTGGAGTTGATAAATTACAGAATGTAGACAAAAAGAACTAGTTTCCTCTAAAAGACTTCGAAACACTTTTGGTATGTTTGGCTTTATTTATTTAAGGAAATATGTGTACTTTTTTTAAATGACCAAGTACCAAAATAAGATAAGTAAAATACCTATTTTGAGTCAACATTCTCAGAATTACTAAAATTGTTTTATTCATATATAACACCACCATGTTAAGACTCAGGACTTCACCAACGCCCCCACACGATAGCTTTAATTTATGCATAGTAATATTTTACATTGAATGCTGACAATTTCTTACTTTAAAAAATGTATTCAGTTCTCAGCACAAGATATAAATTAATATTATGTATGAATATATTAAACCGACACTAATTATGTCCAATGTTTAATTTTTTTCCTGGAAAAAGATTAAAGTAGATCTATAATTATAAAATATAAAACATATCGCTTTTCTGGTTATGTTGTTATGGACTTATCAGCATCCAATGTTGCTTATTGGGTGATTAAGAGTTTGCAACTTTTGTTTCATCACATATTTTAAGACTTTAATATATGTTAGAAATAGACTTTAAGTCTAACTCAATTCTAAACTTATAAAATAAGATTTATATTTACTTATATACTATAAATTTATTTTATTTCTAAGAAGTTCACAATAAATGAAAGAAAAACGAAGCGGACGAATGAAACATAAGAGAATTGAATGTGTTTGATCGCATTGTAAGCAAACCCTAGTGTGTACTGCTGAAAACATGTAGAAAGTTTTATTAACTGCAGCAAAAGCATCTTTGATAATTAAAGAAATACATGAATGAAAACATTCACATACATTAATCTCTTTGATGAACCTAAAAATCACATCTATTCAAAGGTGGTCCTTGATTATAGAAAAAGAAGGTTTGACAATTGAAGCATTAGTGAAGAGTCTATATCGTTAAAAAAAGGAAAAATCCATCCATGATCACACCCCATACTCATTATTCCACCACATAAAATTAATCAAAAGCAAACGAAAAGAAATCAACTTGGAATTAATAGGAAAGGAAAAGGAATTTGTAGACATTAAAAAATTAGAGGGAGTCCTAAAGGTTAAAACATCATTAAAGAAGTCAAATTTGACACATTTTCTTCTAAAACTTTTTTTTTCCTTTTTCATCGTCGATAAAGTAACAAGCTAGCAGATAAAGCCACCCCACAACCGAACTAAAACATTCTTTCTTGCACTAAAGCGCAGCTGCAGACAAACAAGGTGAACTCTTTCTCTCTCTCATATAGTCTTCGTTGCTTTTCTTTGTCTTTTCTCTCTGAAGTATTCATGGCTACCGTTCACTCGGCAAACACGGTGGTTGGTTTTTTCTATTGTCTTTTCCTTAATGCACGACTTTGAGCTGTTCATTCCGAGGTTTAGTTTGGTTAAAAGCTGACACGAACATGAGGTCTTCTAGACCTAAGATTTGTTTGAATCTTTGTTTTAAATTTGTTGCTATATCTGGGAGATGGTATTCATGACATAAGGTGCAAAATCCACCGTGTACTATTGATCTCCTACGTTCTCCTTTTCTACCAAAAAAGGTTACGATCGGATCCTAAACATGAAAAGCGCTGCCACTGCTTTTACTTTTGCCTTTCTTTACCTTCTTCCTCGTGTGATAATTATTGTCAAAACATAGCAGGGCTTAAAAAGGATTACTAATTTGTTATTATTATTGATTCGTCAAGTTTACTCATTCGTCTCTTGTTTTGACTGCCTTAATAATTATCTCTCCAATCTGTTTTTGTGCAATGAAATTACGATGTCGTGCTCTTGAAATTCTTTTTGTCTGTATGAATTATTGTCAGATAAGAACATATGTAGATCATAACTTCTTTTGGGTTTGTTAGGAGGTTGAGCCAGTGAGGAGACATGGAAGAAATAGGTCCCAATTCATGCGCAAGGCCATCGTTAGAGAAGAAAGCAAAACCACAAGAGCAATTGAATTGTCCAAGGTGCAGTTCAACAAACACTAAGTTCTGCTATTACAACAATTACAGCCTCACACAGCCAAGATATTTCTGCAAGACTTGTAGAAGGTATTGGACAGAAGGTGGTTCTCTCAGAAACGTCCCAGTTGGAGGTGGCTCCAGGAAGAACAAGAAGGCCACCTTATCAAAGGTTCCCGACTTGAATCCACCAGTCTCGGCTATTTCTTCCCAAAACCCTAAAATGCAAGGAGTCCATGACCTTAATTTGGCTTTTCCTGCAGCTATTGACAAGTATCATGGCATGTCCCCATATGTTGAGATGCCAAAACTTGAAATTGGTGGTGAGAATACCAGTCACCACCATAGCCCTTCTTCTGCTCCAACTTCTCTTTCACCGACATATGGCATGTTGCCTAGGGGTTTGAATCCTTATGCTCCTAATTCCTTCTTGCCAAGCTCAGATTCACTTTACACACCGATCTATCCCATGCAAGAAATTAAACCAAACCTTAGCTTTTCAGTTGATGGGTTTGGAAATAGATCACACGGGGTTCAAGAGAACGGTGGCGGCGGGAGGCTTTTGTTCCCTTTCGGAGATATCAAGCACCTTTCTGCAGGTGTTGAAGTTGAACACAACAAAGAACAAGGAAATAATCCAACTGGATACTGGACTGGAATCATCGGTGAAGGGTCATCATGGTAATTAAGTAACGAAAGAACTATTGGGAGAACATGGATCAAACCTGCATTGTTTTCTTTATCTTCTTCACTCTTTCTTTTTATCCTTTCTCACGTGAATCATTATGATCTATTTGTTTGAAGTTGTTCAGATCACTAACAATAGGATACATCTGGTTACTCTGTTCTGTATACATTACTACGTTTGTATGTGAGCAATGTGAGGGTTTTGCTGCTCATCTTGGTTGTTTTTCCATTTAGAGAGAGGCAGATAGAAGAAGGGGTGAATATAGGGTCTAATTTTGTCCAGGTCATGCACTAGCCTGTATTCAGTATTCTTCTGTCAAGAGTAGATATATATCACCTTTATTGATGCATGTATGCATGGTTTTAAAGATTTGGTCGAAATGACTTTGGATGATTAAGGAAAGACTCAGATACTCAAGTTTGTAACCATAATTAAACATGTATTTGATTGGTTGTGTTGTGATAGTTGTTTGTGTCTGCAAAAACTATAGTGGGTTGTCAGCTTTGATATCTATATTATCACATCCGAGATTCTTCCAACTGTGAAAGCACTTGGTGGAATTATTTTGGGAAGAATAATATCAAAGGAAAACCGAAAAAGAAAGGAGTATTAGTTTTAGGTGATTTGTAATGCAAGCTTGATCTGTAATTATGTATTTATTAGTTAAACGCATGCATTTGAACAGCACGGGTCAACATATATTTAATAAACTAAGTTGTTGAAATTAACCTTGAAAACTTGACTACCTGCCCCAACCAAACACTAATTAATGAATGGAGAAGCATTTGCTGAATTTAATTTTGTTTTGGGTTATTTCGTAGGTAGGACCCTCAAACATTCTCTTGCTTGGTTCGAGTGGAAATCATTTCATTGAGCTTGGTCAATGCCTTCACATGTCGACGACTAATTAACTATTATTTTTTGCCATCATCGCTCATGATTTTCACTTCCAGTAACTTCTATTGGCAGACAAACCAACTTTTCTAAAAGTCTATGTCTCTCTCTTCTTCTCCCATACTCTCCTTTTGGGCTGTACCAATATACTTCAAAATCAAAATGTTCTTCCGTTTCTTCTCCTAAGTTCAACAACTCATAATACACCTTACAAGACAGAAGAAGAAATAAAAGTAGAACAAAGATTATTTTAATGATTTTTCCCACACAGTCATATCCCTATGAATCTCTTAACACATCATGATTAATTATTGTGTTAACTTAGAGTATTTACAAATAATAAAAACATTTACTATTTGAAGAATAATTAATTGCTAAAACATGCAATTAGGAATCAATAGTTGTAGTTAGTTTTACAGAATTTCATAAAATTAAATGTAAATACCATAAAAGAAAGTAAAGTGATGAAGAACAATGAAAGGTGGCAATCATGGATTAAGCTTATAATAGAAATAGTTACAGCTCCAGGGAGTCACGCAAGTACAGGGAAAGGTAGACAGAAAACAAAGGAACCTAACCGTCAAGAAAGTCACCTAATAGACAAAAGTGTTTCTTATTTATTTTATTGCTACAATTTATAAGCTGGCCAAATTTAGTTAAAACTAAAAGGCTGTTTTTTAATGCCCAAAATACAAATATAATTTTATAATCCTCATTAAACTCTAAAATAAAATAAAATAGAAAATGGAAATGTTATAACTACTAGTCTCTTGACTCCCATTAAATATTACACAATGTTCAGAGCTACTTTAATAAGTGATTTTTTCCTTTAATATATAATTACAAGTGAGATTTCCCTATCTTCCAAAAATAAAAGTAAAAAGAATAATAAATAATTCTGGGGGATAAGATATATATATTCTAGAAAAACGTTTATATATGTCAAAAATATATGATTTACAAGAAGTCAAGATGGAATGGGCTAGTTTTCTCATATTAACTTTCAACTTTACAAGTCCTGGTTTTACTTTTTGAAAATGGTAAGCAGGTACCGAAAAGAACGGTAAAGTGATGAAATTTGAAGTTCAAGGTAATGAAGAAATAATACAAAAGTTGAAAATTGCATTAAATAAAAATAAAAAAGGTTAAATAATATACTACAAAAAAAAAAATCCATAAATATTAAGTTTTAAGTGTTGAAGAGTGAGTCAAGTTTATTTACAACTTATAATTCATGTATCAAAAGTAGTGAATCATTGTATACTTTACAAATTTTTTAACAATAATTACTTTGGATTATTCATTAAAAAAGAAATTTGAAATTTTAGGCAAAGAGTCTAGTTGGTTTTGACAAACCAGACAAAAATTGACTAAACTAAACTTCAATTGAATCCAAATGTCGATCAAGTTAGTTTTCAGCAAAGGTTGGCTGAATTTATCTCTATCAAAAGTGGAGTTAAGTTAACCAAGATCTAAGGTTAAATAAAATCAGTCTAAATCAAAGCATTTAAATTAATTGACCTGAGTCAAAAGTTCAAACATAGTCAACTTAACTCATATAATGAAGGTTTAATACCCAACTTTGTCCCTAGTTTGGTTGATAAATCTCAATTTAGTCTCTCTTTAGAAAAGTGTTTGAAATTGGTCCTTACTTTTAAATTTTTGAGTCAAAATAGTCCCTTCCATTAAATAATGACAAACGGTGTTAAAATTTTTTTTCTCTCTTCTCATTTTCTGTGCATTGCAGGTTTTTGTCCGCATTTGCAGTATTTAATGATTATTATACTTTTTCCAATAAAATTTAATATGATTAAATAAAAAATTTAATTTTTTAATGATTTTTTTGTTTTTGTTTAAATTTTATGATGTATAACTAAATAATATTTTGTTTTTATGATGTATATAACTAAATAAAAAATAAAATTTAAACAAAAACAAAAA
>NW_014543268.1:253697-286355 GCF_000741045.1 Vigna radiata var. radiata | reverse complement strand
TTTTTGTTTTTTTTTTTAAATTTTATTTTTTATTTAGTTATATACATCATAAAAACAAAATATTATTTAGTTATATACATCATAAAATTTAAACAAAAACAAAAAAATCATTAAAAAATTAAATTTTTTATTTAATCATATTAAATTTTTATTGGGAAAAGTACAATAATCATTAAATACTGCAAATGTTGACAAAAACCTGTAATGCACAGAAAATGAGAAGAGAGAAAAAAAAATTTAACACAGTTTGTCATTATTTAACGGAAGGGACTATTTTGACTCAAAAATTTAAAAGTAAGGACCAATTTCAAACACTTTTCTAAAGAGGGACTAAATTGATATTTGTCAACTAAACTAGGGACAAAGTTGGGTATTAAACCTATAATGAAATTGATAAAATGAATTTAATCTAATTTTAATCCAATTTAAATTAAATTGTACATCTAATCCATTTTAGTGGATCTAGATTGGATATTGAAAAGCCCAATCCATGCTCACCCTTATTTGTAAACATTCTTTTAACTTTATTTATGATTTGCTTTTTATTTTACATTCATTTATGATTATCTTAAAAAGATACTTCATATATTTTTGTTATTGGATTTAATTTTGATAGGATATTGTACAATCACATAACTAAATTGAGAAATTGTTATCTCACTTTTAAGAGGAAGACTACTAAAAAATCGTGTATGTTAGGATACATATCTTTGTTGTGTACTTTTGTTTTTTCAATTTTATTCTCTTAATTACTATTTTAAAATTTAAATAATTATTTATAATAAAAAATTACTTTTAGTTTTATCATTTTAGTAACTATGTTTTAAAATTTAAATATTACTCATAATAAAAAAAATTATTTATACAATATTATTAATAATAATTTTTATTTCAATAACTAAAATTTATTTTATATATAGCTATATTTATAAATATATATCTTGTATACACTGTGATGTTATCTTTTTTATTTTAATAACTAAAATTTATTTTATCTATAACTATATCTATATCTATATATATATATATATATATATATATATATATATATATATATATATTTTTTTTTACTTTGGTGTCCACACTTAGTTTTATAGTTTTATACTTAACAGCTCCTTTTTTTCACTTTTACTTTCATATTTAAAATTTAAAAAATTATGTCAACTCTTTTTGAAAAGATTAGTTATTTAAAACAAAATTATATCATTAGATTTTCTTCTCTCTCCATTCTAATTTGTCTCACATTTCTCATTTTCATTTCAGAAGAGTTTTCTTCTCTCTTTATCAATCCTTTATACACTCTATGTGTCTGTCTGTATATATAATTATTTTTCTTACTGTTATTCTGATATATGTAAATAGGATTGATTTTTGTAACTGCTTCTTTAGTGTATATATTTCATTTTTAGTTTTATTTTAAATGTGAAGTCGGATATTACAATCAAACTCTTTCACATTTTTTTTAGTATTCTAACATCTCCTTCGATTTCTGTTAGATATCTCTTAAAAGGCACTTTGACAGTTAAGTCGTCGATCAATTATTACAGTAAAATCTTAACTTTACAATAAATGTAATTATTTTACTTTCTTTTTTTACCTTTATATTTATAAGTTTTAAAATAGACTTTTAATTAGAATTGATCTAATCACAATCTAAAAATTGATAAACGTGTTTTATTTATAAATTTGTTCAATTTGTAATATAGACACATGATAAGTGTTTGATGAAAATGTGACTTAGTCTCACTCTTTGGAATGACTGTTTGGTATGTAAGAATAAACAAACATGAAAACATTAAAAACTTTCACCTATTATTCATCTAGGAACATTGACCGTCCGATCAATAGAAGAGTGTTTGTCATACAATACAAGTTTTACCCTTAAATTTATTATTCTTACTTTTATAGTTTATAATATAATTGTTTATTATTTTTTTAATATGTTTTTTTTTGTATAAAACTGTCTTAGAATATTTTTTTTTTCCTCAGTTCAATTCATGAATATTTCATGAATTTTTGTTCTTCATCAAATTTCCCCTCACAATTATAAGTACTTCTTCTCATTTCATTGTCTTTCTCTTACTTTATTTGTTATGGATATTCAGAAATACTGGACTAAGCACGCTATTAAAATGAGGTAAGTCAAATTACAATAACATAATTACCAAAAGTCATAAACAATGACTACACAATATCAAAGGAATAACATGAAGTTATATTGAAAAATTTGAATTCATGACTTTGTAGAGGGAAAAAAATCAACATTCCAGAAACAAAAATCAATGATAAATATCTTTGCTCAAGTCTCCTTGATTTTTGACCGTAGTTCTCCATCAACTTATTATACTAATGTCAACCTATGATAATTACTTTTTTGTTGAGTGAATTATAGTAATTTTAATTTGTGACATTTTAAATGTGATATTTTTTAATGTTTAGTTTCAATTAGTAAATTTACCTTAACGTATTAATTTGAGTTTTCCAAATATTATTGTACTTTTAGTTTATAATTAGAATTGAAATAAAAAGGCTAAAATTTTGTACTTTTGATAATTGATGAATACAATGTTATAAAATAAAATCATAAAACAAAAATATAATTAATTTAATTTGAAAATTACGATAATTTTGTATAATCATTTCTAATATAAAAAATATAAGTATAATTGTTCTTTACATATTAAATTTATATTTGAAAGATATACACAAGATATTGTAGAAAAAAAGAATGATAATAAAAAAAAATACTGTAACTTATAAAGAACGGAGAATCAATTTCATTCAAATGACAAGGTTGATATACATAACATTTCATCACTAATTATTGACACAGTTTTTAATTTAACATCATGCTTCACTATTTTTACTTTTTCTTTTCTTTCACAAATATAAAATTCATTTTTTTATAATTTTTTATCCTTATAATATATGTTAAATAAATGTAACGTGTAGCAAAATATCATTATTATTTCATCACTTAATGAATAATGTAAATAATACACAGATGTCATGTATCATAACAAATATTGTTTATATAAATATATCGTATAACTTAAAAAATAATATATTTAGTACTCACATAAATACCAATGCACATATCTATTATTTAATCCTACTTCATTTTAATCTTTGAACGAATTTGGGTTTAGTTCCTATTCGAAAGTTTTGATTATTTTAGTCTTAAGTATTGAAACTCTTATAATTAATATTTAAAATTGAATGACGTTAACTTTTGTTTGATGTGACAAACAATGAGTCTATATGTGATGTCAACTGTGTGTCACGTATCTTTTTTTCTCTAAAAATCCTTCCAACATAGTGCGACCTAATCAAACCTACTGAAAGGGAACCCTAGCTTTTGCAACACCAAGCATAGCCACAACTCTAGAATTAGGAACAACAATCACAATACCCCACAATCCTAGAATCAGGAACAATAATCACAATATCATGGGACTCTCAGTGGCTAAAATATCACCAAATCTTTTGCGAGACTTGATTAAATCAAGGGTGCGGGTTTCGGACACGAAGACGACAGTGTCGTTGCTTCTCCTCCCCATGACAAGGGGACGAAAGCCGAAGGGGTCACGAACGACCACTAATTTGTCCTCAATAACAAAGACGAGGAGTATGCGCCCTTCAGCTTCTCACAGGTGTCGACAATGCGGAGGATGAAAGGCGGTGCTTGGAGGTGGTGATGAGGTGGAGGACGACATCAGTGTCAAAGGTGGTGTTGAAGATGGAGCAAGAGTCCTCAAGGTTGGACCGAAGAGTGCGGTAGTCTAATCCTTTTCCTTATTTTCTTCACGGAATCCTAGAATGTCATCGTCGGAGTATTTCGCCAGAGCGGGTGGATTCACCGATAGATCCATTCCAGCGGCCACCATGAACAGCCTCAACAACGTCGCGATTGCCACCGCAAACCTCCACCCTCTCTACCAAACCCAACAATAGAACCTCCTCGCAGATTGCTCAATGCCAAACACCAACCCTTATGGATAAAGTTAGCAATAATCACTTCAGCACTGATTGCTACCTTTGAATAAAAGAAAACAACATGTTATTATAATATGAACTAAAAAACTCGTTTTATGGAAAAATCAATCTCGACTTTTTCTGTGCTAGTTAATGATGAAATAAGGAAAAGTTGGAGCTTGGAGTTAACTCCAAGAGGAAGGACTCAGGGCCATGTGTTGACCTTTGAGAGAGATGCAGATTCTTTTGTGGAAAAGTTTGGAGCTTGGAGAAGCAGCAGAAAAAGGGTGGTTGATATTACCAAGTTATTGGAACTCTGATTTGGGCACGCCACAAAACTGGGTTCAACCTTCTGGTCCTCTTCTGGTTCCCGTTCAGGTGGCTGAGTCAGAGAAGAAGATCATGGATCACCGGCTTCTGGAATTGGAGAAACAACTTCCGGAAGATAACGATGAAGGTAGGGATAGCATAAAAACCCGTACCCGCGGATGAAATCTGCTACGGGTATTTAATACCCACGGGTAAAAGATACCCGCGGGTAACGGGTAGCGGGTATTTTAATACCCACTTGTTAACGGATCGGGTTCAGATATCATACTATTCGTACCCGCGGGTACCCACAACCCGTCTAGAAAATGAAATTTTAATTTTACCCTTCATTCTTTATATTATTTACTAAGCTGTTGTATGAAACACTAAATCTCAATTTTTAACATTCACATTACCGTCACAGAGGAGAGAAAATCCTAGGGTTTCCTTTCGAAGGATCTTTGTGGCTCGTTCTATGCTCTCTTTTTCTCCTTCATCACACAGTTTATGCTTTTTCTTGGTGCCGGTGGCTTGCTTGGTCAGCTCCAACAGAGTGTAGAAAGGGTTGGCAGTGGTGATGACGGCACCGTGGTGGGAGGCACCGAGGAAGGCAAGGGCGAATTGGGGTTGCGCAGGAAGAGCATAACGACGTCACCCTGGCGGATGCTGATGTTGTGGAGGCCGACGGTGATGCAGCGATGCGGCGGGCGGCGAGGTCGACTTCGGCATAGGTGAGTGTTTCACTGGTGTCGTCGTCGATAAGGGATGGCTTAGGGAGGCGTTCTTCCTTTCTTCTTCGTTGGATCGGGAATGAACTCCCTTGGTCGTGGTGCGGTGAGGCGCTGTGGTGGCACCTTGGAGGTGGTAAGGCGCGGCGGTGGCACCTTGGAGGTGGTGAGGCGTGTCGGTGGCACCTTGGAGGTGATGAGGCGCTGCGATTCATTTAGTTTCTTTTTCGTCTTTGGCGGCATGTTGTTCCGAGGCTGCTACCACATGCTGGGGAAGAGAATGATGAGGAAAAAACCCTAAAGAAGAGTTTGGACTTGGCCCAAGAAAGAAAACCTAAAAATAAATTTAGTCCTGAAGGAAAAAATTAATAAAATATTATTTTTTAAAAATATTATTGTGTTAAAACAGGTATCCAACGGATATCTGCGGGTTGGAAAAAACTTGCGGATTTTTTTTTGCGGATATCCGCACGAGTAGCGAGGCAGATACGGGTACAGTTTTTACATGCGGGTATGGTTTGAGTATCACACTATCCGTACCCGATCCGACCCGTTGCCATTCCTAGATGAAGGGGAAGTCGATGTTGTGTCCATGATAACCACCAGTGAGTCATATCAGAAAAAGAGAAGCAACGTAGTAGAGAGGAGTAAAGAGAGAAGCTGATATCAAACTTGGCTCCCCATTTGCCACATCAAACAAAAGTTAATACTGTTGAATTTTAAGACTAATTATAATAGTTTTAAAACTAAGAGGATTAAAAGGAACAAAAATTTCAAATAAGAACTAAACCCAAAATCCTGTGATACTTAAGGGACGAAAAATATATTTAACCCTTAAATTTTTAATATTTATATTATTTTAAAAATTTACTTATACTTCTTTAAAATTTATATGAATCGAATATCATTATAAAAATTATAATTATTATCACCCAAAATATAATGTATTATAGATATTTAAAAACTATAAATACATGATGTTGTCAGCGATAATATAATATATTATAAATATCTAAAAAATTCGATAGCCTTTGTATTTCTGTCAGTATATATATGGAGAAGATACATATACTTTCATTTTTCCTATTTTATCCTTAATAATAATATTATTAATTTATTTGTTTGAAATTGTGTAAAATTGTCACCTACTTAAGTTTTACTTTCATCATTTTTTTTTTGAAATTTAGATTAAAAATTTTACTACAAATTATTTATATTTTAGGATTGGTTGTACTTCCTCCTTTGGGTTAAAATTTTTACTACAAATTATCTATATTTTATGTGTTAATGTGCTGTTTGTTGTATTTTCAAATATAGATTCAAATTTTTACTAAAATTTATTTGTTATATTTGATAATACTTCTCTAACTCAGATCTCTTTTTATCTTTATAATTTAGTTATTTTTATCATTTTAAAACTTTTTTTTTTTCATTTTATATGTTCATAATTTAATAACTCCAAAATTTTTGTTTTTTTTTATAATAATTTCATCAATTATTTATTCTTTTTAAATATTTTTAGCATCTAATTATATCCTTTATGAATCAAATTAACTTCAATTTTAGAAATTAAAATGAAAAAATATTTAAAAATACATGCACACAAAGTTTAAACAAGTATATATAAAGTAAATATACATCACAATTTCAAAAAGAAATATTTATCGTTTCAAAACATAAACTTTCTTAAAATATAATTTTTGAAAAATATAATTTTTGAAATGCAGATGGCTTTTAAAGCACTCACTCTACTAAAATCTGAAAAAAAAAAAAACACTTTTGAATAAGTTAAAATAGTTTATTCTTAGGTCTTAATCGGGATCATTAAAAAAAATATAAGAACACAGTCAACTTTTAATAGTAAACGGTTTAATCTCAAAATTGTTAAAAAAAACAAAAATTAATTAATGGATACAATTTAATTTTTCACGTATGACTAATATAATTATTTGGTCAAAATTATCCTTTATATTTTAAAAAATTCTGCACCATCTTACATTACTCCCTACATATAATGGATTAGTGCATTTCATTTTCCATCCTGTCACTTTCTGCTTTCTTTGACTTAACATCGTTTTCAGCAAACAGTGACAAAGTCTTGTGAGAGGTGTCGGTGATGCCCATATACTAAGTGGAAACTCAGATATTCTGCAAATATTTTAATTTAAAGTTTTTAAATATCCCCGACTATAACTGTTACACATATTTCCTACCAACACCTTTTTTTACTGTTAATTATGTATATGGAGCAATTTGGAATTGTGCTGCGGTGTATAGTAAAAGCTGCCTTCTATCTGGATAAATTAAACATGATCAACTTTCAACCCAAAACTGTGTTACCATATATCATAAAAAATAATGAATATCTTCATTGTGAAGAAACACTTAATGCGTCAAAAGCACGATTAGCAACATAGCTTATAGTCCAATGCGATTTTCTATGTTGCAGACGATGGTTCAATCACTATTGTAGGTAAATGTTGCATTATGGGCAATCAAGAGAAAAATTATCCAAAGGAACACATCAGATTATAGTTATTACTATTGTAATTAATATTATTGCAATTTCATCCCATGCACAACTTGAATAACTAGACAGACACCAATGACGGCAAGGAATGAGAAAGAAACCATTGACTCTTGTCTTACAGAAGATGTAACATGCATGAAGACACATCTGCTATGAACTGGTGTATCAAGTAACAGTGAGACACGAAGCAGTTTCGTTTGAAGTGCAATGCTAAATCATCTGGTAATGATCTGTCCGTCTGAAGTTTCATTTTCAGCGACCTCCTCCTCAGGACAATTCCATCCAAGGTTCACAGCCAAATCTTCGACCGGAACCTTAATCACATCACTTCTGACACCAATGTCAGTTGCATATCTGCTCATGCAGTACATTCCTGCTGTTACAGTAGCAACACCAACAGGACTTGGCATTAGTAACTTGAGGGGAGAAGAAATCATTGCAGCCAATGGGGCACCAATGATAGAAGAAGCTTGGCCACTTCTTCCAACCCCTTGCCTATCTTGTATCAAAAGACCTGTTTTGCAGTACAGGGCAAAATCCTCACAGTTGTTCTTAAAAACATCATAATTACCAAAGCCGTTTTGAAGAAGATACATTGCTCGATGGATAACAGTTTCTGATGGATCAGATGATGCAGTAGTGCATGTGCCACCTCTTATTTTGGTGAGGAAAACAGATGGTGAAACTTCATACTCAAAACAGTAAAGAGATCCATTTCGAAGAAAGCAGTCCAAGCAAGAAAGAACTACGCCACTGTTTGGCTGTCTGAATCCACAGTCAGGAAAGGTTGGACATGGGTTGGATGTTGGATCATCCAAGTTTGATGATGTCTCAGCAATTGACTTTAAGTTTCTTTCAGGTCTGAAATGTACAACCTTGCTTCCCCCAACAAAAATGCCTGCATGGTATTTCATGGTATTTTGATTCTCTAAGTTAAATTTAAGCTTGATTCAATATACATCTGAATTTAGTTAGATGTCATATATCTTGATCAAATCAATTTGAATAAGCGGTAAGCTGCAGGAAAAGGTTGATACTACAAAGCAGCAGAATCTCACATCAGATTCTGACAAACTGGAGAGCAAACAGTAGAAATTTGCCTTCAAACTAACAAAATCAAACAATAACAGATATTCTTCATCATGGATGTAGCAAGGATTAAATAAGCAAGGAGGTCTTAGCAACTAAAGCTAAAAAGCTAAAGTATAATTGACCCGTAGCATGCAGCATACACCGAGACAGTGTAAAAGAAATGTGTTATAAATTTGAGAAGGGAAAACAGATAGTACTAACATTAAAAAATTAGATGGCTAATATAATTCGCATCGCTCATAATATAGAAATTGATCCTTGAGTAGTAAGAAAAAAAATGTATTCATCTTCATGGCATGATAAATCCCCTAGCCATTTGCCTGCATCATCTACCTTGAAAACTTACAATGGGTGATATAACTCCATAAAAAGAGCCTCACAAACAAACACTTGATATTTCACAAAATAATCCAAGCATTTGGCAGAGAAAAAAGCTTTTCCTCTATACCCTGCTAACATAATGATACCATAACTTCTATATAATAAACACAGCTACTGACATTAGTAAGAACAGAAAAAGACCACACTGATGGCGGAGTTAACCCACCTATAATGTTATGAAAATAAGTAAATAAAGACAACTAAGTGACTTAAAATTCTAATTCCGTGGTGCCACAATCAACAGTCTTCTATGCAGAGATTCATGACCCCGGAAACAGAACTCCCATTGTCCAAAACCACTAGATGGCTTTCATTGAACTATAAACTTATTTCCAGAAATTGTAAAGATGATTTCTACAGTAGCAGTGTTACTATCATGACAGAGGCACAGTATTTGTTCCATGACAAAAATTCTCTTCCAAAGGTACTAAGTTACATTACTTTAAGTGGAATCTTAATGATACTCGCTCCATACTCGTCAATCAGTCCATATGAACATCTGCAACTGATCATTTCACTCATAGTCACAAGTAATTATGTTGAATTTCAAACAAATAAAGTCTGATTTACATCTAGGGGCAAGAAAGTTTAGTTTAATTGAGGGCTTTGCATCCACGCTTTAACAAGGAAAAAAAGAACAAAAATATTCTATCTACATGCCTCTGCTTACAACTGTGTGCAGAGAATACTTAATGTTTATCAATTGAACCTTAGACAACTCCTAATCCAGCAAAAATAAATTCATAATTAATTTGCTCACATTTCATATGACCATCCCATACACATTCTGCTTTAAAATGCCATTTTGACACCATGTTGAATGTTACCAAATTATTGCATTGCCTCCTAAACATAAAGCTAAACAAAGCATGCTCATTGTGGCAATGATAGCAGCACATGCACAAATAAAATGAGTCCAGTTCCAGCCACCAGCGGGTAAAGGAACCAAAATCAACGTCATGGACACAAAGACGAGTCGGGGAAACAAAAGGGTCACGGGACCCAGCGAACATCACACAAAAACTTACACATTGAAAGAAGAGGGGAAAAAAATTCTCTTAACACCCATCAATCGAAAGTCAAAAAAGAACAATTTTTTCTTACAAATCACGAAACCCAAATTGAATTGACAAAGCAGAAACAAACGTTTTCCCCGTGGCGGGGGTCGGGGTTCCTTCAACAACAACATCACTATCGACCCACTTGCAATTCTGCAAACACATCACACATATTTTTCTCAAACAGAAAAAGGGCAAACAAAAAACTACAAAATGCAGGAGGCGATGCAGAAAACCCAATTGCTGAAAGCTAGATCAAAGAAATCACATTGCAAATAAATAGAATAAAATCGACAAATAAAAAAATGAAATTTAATTTTGAGAGGAAAAAGAGAGATTGAGAAAGACCATGATGAGAATAAGTAAAAACAGCTCTGTACGTGTAGATATGGTCGCCAGGCTTGATCTCATGTCTCTCCACTCTGTTAGAAATCAGACCCATTTCTCACTCTCACTCTAAAACTCGCCACTGTCACCGTAACACCGCTCCAAGCTTCAGTGGTTGTAGCATAGCAGAGCAGAAAGAAAGAGTGCCAATTTTCTTATTATATTAGACTTGGCCCCACACTAATCCTAATTATTCAACAGCAAGAATATTATTTAATTGTTGTTCTGAAAATTAACTGAAAACCAAACGTAATTGCGTGTGGAATTGGAATGTGTGTGGCAATCGATGGTAACCTTCTCATCAACTACTCTCACCCAATCCAAATGTCAACCTTTGTTAAAGGGTTGTTTCTGTGGCACATACCGATAGCCACGACGACGATGATCATCATCATCATCATCATCATGGACTATGAATGGACGGATGGTGATTAATAATGATGGATCTTTGGCTAGTTTTTGGTTTTGGACTCTTCTCCTAACAGTTGACCCGGCGTGGACAATGGTGTCTAGGTATTATACTATTAACGTAATACACAACGTAAACATTTATGTTTTGTTATAATTTCTTAGAATTTTTTTATTTGCTAGTAGTTTGAAATGTAATTTTATTTGAATTCTATTTTAAAATTTTATTTTTTATTTGGATTTATATTTTAAATATTTATTTTTAAATTGTTTTCTTCAATTAAAATATATATATATCCGTTACCATGCATGTACTCCGTGTCTGTCTATAAAGAATTCATGAATATTTTGAAAAGACTAAAATTTAGGAACATATAGAATCAGTGTACATCAAAGGTGTTATGTCAAAAATGGATTTTCATGTGCATTTAGTCTGCGAGGTTCTCTATCTCGTGATTCCTATAGAGACCTGTTCCCTTATCTTTTCATCCTTGCTCGAGAAGTTCTAACCACTCTCATAAAGAAAGCTAAAGCATGTAGGGATCTTAATGGTATAAAAGTGGGTAAAGGATAATTTTATGTTTATGAAGGAAAACGAGATCAAGAGTAACAGGGTTAACAATATCTTGTCTTAATTAATACGAAAAGCTTCATAATAAGCCATTAATATGGCATTATGATGCTAAAATGAGCTTGTAAACTAAATAAGCCATTAACATTATCTTGTCTAAAAGTGTTTGGGCACGAAATTGAGAGGAAGAAGAAGGTTCTGTAGAACTTCATTAAAGACAAGGCGTGGATAAATGTTTACTGGCAAAAACATTTATAAAAAATAGGAAGAGAGATTCTTGGAAAGTTTTTATTACACAAACAGTTAAGAAATAAATTTTAAGTTTAGTTTAATTCTAAAAAATTAGTTTATAAAACTATATTTGTATTTACTTATATATTTTAAATTAATTTTATCTTTAAACATTAATACAATGTGAGACTAAATATTAATAAATGATTTTGTAGAAAATAAAATAATATATCTAACAAATAACAAATATCACTCCGAATCTTTACTGGGCATATTCATAAATATATGTATGGAGAAACTTAGTTTTTTCCAAACTTTGAGATTATTTTGTTAGGGAGCAAGCAAATTTTGCAGCACACCAACTTGCTAGAGTGGCACCATTTTATATTAGTTGCCAAGTTTTTTCATTACATCCACACTGAACCTACCAAGTTATCCAAAAAGAAATAACACAAGCTTATTAAAAATAGATACTAATGTATTCTTAAAAATAGATTGAGAAGTATTACGCGAATTTCATAACAGTTATAAGAAGTTTCAATCCAATTTATGTATAGCTTTTACGCGAGATAAGAATCTTACTATTTTATTATGTATATATGTATTGAAATAGATGATAAGTACTATGTTAATACTTAATAAGTGTTTAAATTTATATTTTAATCAGATTTATTATCCTTTTATATAAATTTTATTCATAAACAATTTATACCAATAGTTAAAATTATGAATATGTATTAGCATTTTAAAATGTATTACTGATTATATTTTATGCAGTTTGATTGATGTATCCGTATTGCAATAAAGTATCGAATTTTACATGTTGGGTCACATGGCAGAGAAGAAAAAGCGAAGAAGTTTCTGCAGAAAAGCAATCCATGCGACTTTGGATTCTTTGCCATATGAACAAGTGATACCCTTGCCCCCCTTTTCACCATTTCTTATCACCCTTCTTTTTCACGCCACTGCTTTTGTAAAGAAATGATGAATAAATGGCAAAGATGAAAATGATTATCACGTTCTCTCTCACTCTTTAGTGTGCAGCAGAATCATTGAGTAGGCTCAATTGGTATGTCTATTAGTGGTTATTTATATGTCCAGTATGATTTTCCATGGATTTTCAAACTGTTATAATCTGAAATCACAGCTCTTGCTTTTATAATTCCTTAATGATTGAAGAGAAGGTAGCAGAGTGATGAGAGAGAGAGACCATATCCATTGGCACCTCACCTTTCATTGACCATTCATCTCAATAGAGAGAGAGCTAGCAAGAAAAAAAATAAACATTTGATATTATAAACAAAATATACTAATTAATTCCTTAAAAATCTTATTCAGTAAGCTGGAATAAATTAAGAGATATAATCATCCTCGGGATAATGGACACTGATTCAATATCTAGGGCAGAATATACAAAGAATGGAAAAATAAATTTGATAGAAAACAATACAACTGTAAAACTAACAAAGTATCGGTAGTCATACCATGTATTATAGGAATATCTGCCAATCATATATTTTCACGTCAAAATGTTTTTCATGTTCTAGCCTGTGTCTCAGTTCCTTGGCACACTGTACATCCTTGGCAAGCAACAGAGCAAAGCCCCCACCACCAGCTCCAACCAGCTTGTAGCCACAGCAGTACGGAGAGGAAAACGAAAACAGACGATCAACATACTCGTTGCTGCAGTAAGGGTCGAGTTCCTGATGCAATCTCCAAGCTTCTAGCATGATATCACCAAGTTCATCTAAGTCACAGTTCATCAAAGCTTCTCTCCCAATCTTTGCCAGTTCAACCAAGCGTTTGATGCTTGATACAAGAAGATTATCACGGCGAAGATATCTAATAACCACCTTCTGCAATACCTTACGTGCAAGTCGAACCTACAAAAAGCAGTTCAACGTGCAATAGAAATCAAAGTTAATTATAGAAGTTATTGAATTAAATGAAGTACAGCACCAGCAACAAAATTACAAAACTCAAAAATTTGAACATTTTGTGACAAGGCTTTGCTGTTGTTTGTAAAAGGAAACAAAGCAAAAAAATAACATATCCCACGTACAAATGATTTCCTGTATGCTACCCAAAGAAACACGGTTACCCAAAGATCGTTAGATCAGCTTACCACAAGCTTATAGGTAATATCAGATGACAAATAACACTGAAAAGAGTCTCTTTGATGCAGAGATCTCTTTGTAGGAATACCAAATGTATATTTACACAAACAAACTGTTTACTTACTTGACCAGTAAATACCACAAGAAGTCGTTGCTGCAGCTCGGAAATTAACTGAGGGGAAGCCAACAGGGGAACAACTTGAAGCCTCAAAGGAATTCCTGGAAAGCTTGAAGTACATTTAATCCCAGGGTACAGACCTCCGATCTGGTCCTGCCAACCACCTCCTGTACCCATAAGTTGCTCCAACACCAAAACAAGTCTAGCAACATTCTCAGTGCTGTCATCCCCATCAATTATCTGCAGAAGGCCTTTCACCACTGTAGCAGCCAAGATACTAGAAGTACCCAATCCGCTGCCACGGGGAACATTGGCCCATGTTTTGATGTGCAAGCCCATATCTACAAGAATGTTATCATGAATAATTCCAGTCACAAGTAATGCAGATTTGACCAACCGAAATGGATCATCTCCATAAAATGGTGCACAAATAGTCGTATAATCTTCAACAAACAACTGATTATCTGCATCATCGGTAATTAATATTCCTTCTGTTTCAGTTGTCTCTATGATGGTGCCAATTGGTAAAGAACCGTCCAAGCTTATTGCCATATTCAAAACACATCCAGCACGTTCAATGCTCCATGGAGGAGTATCACTCCAACCCCCAACAAAATCTACACGAACTGGTAACTCTACTTTTACCTTTCTAGGATGGAAAGGCTGATGAATGCAGCCATTGTGATTGTTATTCTGGAATTCCTGACCTGAACAGCTACCAGGAGACTCTGATAAATGTTCTGCAGAAAAGACAGATTTTAGCTTCAGAAAACTTCATACTTCTGATTTTGTTGCATGAATTAAGAAGTAAGTAACTGTCTTGTTATTCATAATTTCATACACATATATAAAGTCACGGAGAGTGTGATATTACAAATAGTGCAAAGACTCACTTAAAAGTTGTTACCAATCTTTTGCCATCAAATGATACTGAATAGAATTAATCACTCTTATAGATACTCTATTCCAGTATTTTGAGAGGTAACAATAATATACAGAGAGAAAACACTTTGAGAAATTAATATTACTCACCATGAATTGCGCATAGAAGTTAAATTCCTAACACTACATTAATTGATCTTCGCATAAAAACTGGGCGTTCAGTAGCCTTAGCCTTTGTATATTAATTTCATAAAAATAATCACGATACTTTACATTTCCATTGGTTATTTTGAAACCAACAGGTAGTTTACAGTTTTATAGTTATACTAAGTGTGCCAATAAACAATATCGTTGAAAAGAAATTTTGCAATATATTGTGCCTTAAAAGTTAAAACTAGCCTGTTTAATATAATCTAATATTGCATTCTCATAATCATTTATCTAGACAGCTTATCTATGTTTAAAAATCATTAGATGAATCGTGTGTACTTTTCTGTTAAATTGAACAAAAGTTAAGTCATCAAATTGTTCAAAGATTCCTCCCTATTCTCCCTCCAAAAAAATTGATTGCAAGATATATGCACTAAACTGTTTGCAAACTTGTTTTGTGTATTGCATCTTGGGACATGATTAAAACATGTACCTTTGAACCCATATCTTACTGCTGAAGCAGTTTCGTCAGCAACAGCAGCCCAAACTTTGGGCTCCAACTCACGAGCTGTCTCTTCTTCATTGCAAGCACGAAGAAGATCAACTTGCACCTGGTATGCCCGACTTTTGGGAAGTATATTAGAGTTTTGCTCCCGAACTATGGGGCACATAGCTAGGAAATCCTTACATGTTTCAATTCCAGAACCCTCTTTTTGAAGAATTTCTTCACACAATTGTGACAAATTGCGTCCCAGCATTCCATAGCTGATGCAAGCATTTGCAATTCCCGCTGCAAGATCAGCTTGATGATTACTAGAATCTATGCATATGGTTGAAAAATCGATAGATCTATGCAATTCTTCCAAACTGATGCGCCGAGAATGTTTCCACAAAGGAAGCATGGATTCACTCTTTTCATTGGCTAATCCCATCAACCACATTGCGACCTTCATCATTTGAACATACGGAAGTATGGGGAATATTTTTGAATTCCATAAATATTTTTCATCAGGGCCTTCAGACCCCCATAAGTCACTTTCATCTATACCCAAATCGTGTAAAATTTTCTTCCAGGGTTTCCCACAAAATGTACCATCTTTAGAGAGTGAACTTTTGGGGTTATCATGAAGGCCACAATATACTAGAACTCGCTCCCTATTTCCAATCAATGGAACCTCCCAAAGACAATGACGATCTGGAAGCATGAACTTCATTGAATTGTCAATACTTACAAGGTTGTCAACAGGTATATTGACACCAACCACTATACACAAGGAGCCAATATGTATTTCACCAGAAATTGAAGAATCATATATGAGAGAATCTTCTCCGATTGACACACCGGGTGCAATTTTACTAGAAAGAATAATAGCAGATGCTGTAATGTCAGATGCAGTGGTTGCTGGAATAGAACACAGATGTCTTCTACCAACAAGTTCTGAACCAACACCACTGAGATGATCTAAAACTTCATTTGAGGTTCCAAAATGCAAGAACAACAAATCATCTGTAATAGAAAAATAAGTTTCAGTGCAGATAGATAAGAGGAGAAACACAGACAAAGACAAAGACATACAGGCACAGTAGCTGAACATCTTCCTGTTTCCCAATTTATTGACTAGTTCTTCACCCAAAGGACGCTTTCTTAGCCACTCATGCTTTGCAGGTACCCAGGCAGCAACCAGATCTTCATATAAACTCATCTATACAATAAATAATTTTCTTAGATAAAATACCTCCATTGATCTTCAAATGAATTAGAACACCAAGTGCTTCTTGCACAGATGTCCAAGATATTCAAACAACTCTATAAATTAATTCTGTCAATTGTAATGTACTTCTCATTTGAAGAAACATTAACAAAATGAATAGCAATGAATCCAGAAAGACAAAAACGTTCGATAACCAAACTATCCAAATGGGAAAAATATATAAATAATCATTAAGTAAAATTTGTTAAATTTTAAAACCTAGCATTATAGCATAGCGTTGAACCAAAGTAACTGCAGTAGGACCTACCACTAGTCCGAATTTCCAAGAAAAAGCAATATTGTTACGTAAAAGGATTAACAGAGATCTCTCGACAACAATGCATTTGTATAACTTACCTTCACATTTTACCAAACAAGTTTTAAGATCCTTGAGTCACAACTCTAGAATAAATTAACCAAGACAATGACCCAAGGAATAGGTATCTCAGGTGAGCTTGTAGTTGTAGGAATATGCAGTCGAAGACTAAAATAGAAACTTCTAGGAGCACTCAGACCAAACTAGACAAAGATATGATTGACACTGGAATGAATAGAAAGATCCCTGGTGTATTTATAACATTTACAAAATTATAATTTGTTTTGGAAAACAGAAATCAGTGTATGAAAAGAAGTAGCCAATAATGCTCAGTTATTGGCTCCTGTTGCATAATGTAAGAAAAAAACGTGAGGAGGTTACCACTTGCATGATCCTCCCAAATATTCATTCCAATTAGTCCATACATATACAGATTTGCAAAGAATCCTTTACAACAGATATTAAGTCCCGCGTAATTATATCTCTACTTAAATTGAATGGCATTATCGACCTTAACAAATAAAACAAAATGGTTCAATTATAATGCAAAAAAGAATAAAAAAATTGTAAAGCACAAAAAAAATATCCCCAAGTATTTTTGTTAAGTAAATAAATTTATTTCTCAAATATCTTAGTATCATGCATCCCTGCGTATACATGCAAAACAAAGAATTCATTATCCATTACTTTCTACTGTTTTCTTTTCCATCTCTAAAACTAAACAAACAACTTCGTATACCTCTTTTTTTATCTTTAGGAGCTCTGAAATCATCTGCTGACAGGAAGATGCAAGTGTAACAAGCTCCAACCACGCCTTACCTCTAACTGTTATTATTCCAGTATCAAGAAGTGTTCTACCATCAGCAAGAATTGCCTTACTTTTAACTAACTCATCTACAGAAGGTTTCTGTAGGAGATTATCAACTAAACTAATTGCATAATTTTCAGTTGAATGCTCAGTTTCAGCCGCAACTATTACTCCATGGTTTGCAGCAACATCAAGGGTGATGGGAACAGTGATGATACAGGAAGTATCCATAGGAAGAGTCACGAGGGATGCATCAAAACATGGGAGAACATCACCAGTCATAGTTAACATTCCACCTATGAGGATTGAAAGAACTCTGTAAGTTAACTGTCTGAGCGTCTTAAAACACTTTTTGGTCATGTTTAATCACATCACACGCAAAAAACTTAACTTTTTTTAATTACGATGAATAAAATTAAGACGAGGGCTGCCTTTGAAATTAAAGTACCTACGAGAACTGAAATTCAAGCATGTACATAAAACTATTCCAAATAAGCCCCGACAAGAGCTGTTCCATATGTATATAGTATATGAAGTGATGAATAACCTTCATTTCCAAAAGCTTGTCTTGCACAAGAAGCAATCGCTAGAATATGGTCAAAGAGGAGGGGAACGGGGCCATCAGGGTCATCAGCAGCTAAATAAGGAAGAGGCAAGAACACTTTCCCCATAGGGTTTGCCCACGGCACCCGTTTTGAATCACCTCCAGCATGGAGCAACAATACGTGCTTCTTCGCCAAAACAGAAACTGCATCGACACTTCCATTGCCATTTGTCGGTGATTGTGAGTGACAGTAGTGGAGGGCGAGAGCGTGGATGGCATTAAGAGTGGCGGCGCCGGATCCGATCCGGCAGCCGAGAGGGTCGGGCACGGCGAGGGTGACGGTGGTCGGGGAGATCCGACCCATGCGCTTGGCCCGCTCCAGTTGCCAGTTGTACAATTGAGCTTGTTCGGGGCTAGCGGCAGTGAGGACAATGGCATCCCAGGTTGGAACCCGAGAGGGGTGTCGGATCGACAACCTCAAATGGTACCATGATTTCCGCAGAAGGGAAACCAAGTCCTCCTTCTGTTTCATTCTCCACCGTCTCTTTCCCCTTTCCCTCTCCATTCCCACTACCTTCAACACCTTCCACTCTCAGTGACTGAAAACAAGAAGAAAACACAGGACTGATCTATGAATCCCATGCTTTTTTTTTTGTTTTTTTCTTCTATCATTCCTAATAAAAGAAAAAACAGCCAGTGATGGAAAAAGATAATGATAAAGGTAATTCTTTTAGTAAAATAAATAAATATTTTTCTAAAAAGAGTAATTATTAATGAAATTAATAAATATTTCATCTATATGGATTCTTCATTTATTATACATAATTTCATTTTCCATATATAATACATAGTTTCTTATTAAACTTTTTTTTCTTTTAAATTACCCTCGTATATGATTTGCTTTTAGATAAGATGCATCACTCCCATTCCTCTACAGCTCCTCCTCATTTTTTTCCAATATCTCATAAATAGAAATGAATATTTTTTAAAAGAACATTACTTTATTTTTATAATATTTTAATTATAATGTTTAATAATTATTTTATTTTAAGAATATGAATATACATATATTATAACTTATACTTTTGCTTTTATAATACGTGTGAATAAGAAAAACTTGATTTAATTAGATAATTGGTCATCAGATAAAACTTTGATTATTTAAAAGTTGTTAAAGAGTGGACTTTTATATATAATATATGTATTATCCTAAGTTATATTGACAGTATGAAGGAGTAATAATGAGCGTTAGCGTTACACGAATCGGTCATTCAGTGTGATTAGTCAGATCAAGTAATTATTAATGGTTATTTAATATATTTAATGACTATATCAAAAACAAGTATATGATACTTATTGGTGATTAACATAATTACATTGCACAAAGAGATATCGTATTAATGAATAATTAAGGGGTTAAACGATGGCGAAGCCTATAAATACGTTAAATGTTTAGGTAAACATATCTTATTCGTAATTGTTGTCATAATAATACACAAGCAATATGAGTCTTATTCGTAATTGTTGTCACAATAATACACAAGCAATATGATTGACTTAAGTGTTATAGTGCCTTTGTAGGTACTCTCCCTCTCCATTCATACTTGAAAAATTGGGAGCAAGAAGATCACAAGTCAGAAAAAAAAAAAAAGTAACTAAAGAAAGATATATTTCTTAGTCTTACACAATTATTATAGAAATAATATATATATATATATATATATATTATTTGTGTTTAAAACTATTAGTATATATGCTTTTTGGATCATTAATGGTTTTTTAATTCTTACAGGAAAATAATGTCAATGTATTAGTTTTGTAAACATGTTCAATATAAAGTTTTTTATGTTTTTTTTAGAAAAATCATTATACTAATAAGTTAGTTAATTTAATTTTGCTTAATAAAGAATCATGACGATGATTTAATGTTTGATCCTATGTATTTATTTAGATTTTTTAATAATATATATAATAAGTTTTAAAAATTATAATTTTTATCATGGTCCCCATGTTTTGTCTTATAATAAACTATAAATGAACTTTCGAGTGTTGATATAACTAAAACATAAAAATTCGTAATAATGTGTAATATGATTTTGTTAGAACTTATATTTTTTTAGTGAGTAAAAATAATATAAGAAAACATAAAAAGTCTTATGTGATTTAACATGTGATAAAAGAAATATATGGTGATATAGGAGGCGTGGTGGCAAAAGGACAAAAGAAAGGCAGCAAATAAATCACGATGATGACCCATTGACAGATAAGCCAGATACACGATAGAAGCCAACAGAAATTGTGCAAATTGACTCAGAACCACAAAGACTAAGCGAAGCTTCGTGGAATGCCACTCAAAGTATTTCTTAATTTTAATTTTTAAATTTTCATCCACGTGCCTCAAAATATCTTTTAACAAATTCAGAATCCAAAAAACATACCTAACAATATTCTACAAATACAAATTTTCTTGGCTGAAGACGTCAGGTCTTGAAACTCGATGGGGAAAATATTAACATCACTGTAAAGAACGAGTCTTCCAAAGTCATTTTCTTCCTCCATCCAAAAATAATGGAAAGCAACCAATCCGCGAGAGAGAAAGAGAGCATGGTGGAAGAAGTGTTCGAGGACATGTTGCCAGTGATGGCAGAGAAGCTGGGTGTGGAGACCTTTGTGTCTGAGTTGTGTGGAGGTTTCAAGCTTCTTGCCGACCCGGAAACGAGTTTGATCAGTGGTGAGAGTCTGATGAGGAATTCGGCTCTATTGGGTATGAATGGGATGAGCAAAGAGGAAGCAGAGGCCATGGTCGGACAGGGCGATCTTGATGGGGATGGGAAGCTCAATGAGACTGAGTTTTGCATCCTTATGCTCAGGCTTAGCCCTGGGATCATGGAAGAAGCCGAAGCTTGGCTTCACAAGGCACTTCAACAACATCTCACCAAATCATCAACTTAAACTCCATCCTTCTGCAATCAATTGTAAGTTATTTTTGTCTGATGGCTGTATCATGCAAGTTAAATAAACTCATTTAACACTCAGATATTCTGTAATATTTTAACAAAATCTACTTGTCATTGACTTGTTTATATTCGTATTAATAATTATTATTATTGATTTTTGGAATAATATTAGATCAATTATAAAAATATACGTAGATTACGTTTGAATATTTGAGGGATAATAATATTTTGATAATATTTTTTGATAATTTTTTTATAATATAATATTTATTATTATTTTATTGATCTATTTGAATTTATATTTAAAAAAATATTTAAAACAGATCCATCACAAATTATTATATATACGTTGTCAAAAAATTATTAAAAAAATATTTTTAAAAAGACTTTTCTTACGTTTGAGTGATGTTGTAAACTTGTAAATTAGATCAGGATATGAATTCAGTAGTAACAAAAGGAAAGTGAAACGTGATGAAGTATAATTGGTATTAAGTGAACAAATCAAGTCAATGGTCTCTGTATTGTGTCACTGTATCAGGAGAAGAAATGAAAGAAAAAGCCTTTTAACGAAAAAGATAATTAGGACCCACTTTTTTTAATAGAAAACTATTTTTTAATGATAAAATATATTAAACTAAGATATGTTTAATTAAAATGTAAAGAAAATTATTTAAAAGAATTAGTTGTATAAACAAAGGGGATTATTATAGTATACCGACTCCTAAACTAATTTTTAAATGTCAATAAGAAAATACGTTCCATTGTTTAATTCAAACTCAGGCATCACACTAGCTAGGTTAGAATTTCATTATTTTAGCATGTGAATTAACTGTTTATGTGCGCATAATAATAACTTAAATTTTCTTACATTAAAATCGATAGTAAATAAACATATTTTTAAATATTTTATTTTGTTTACATTTATAATAAATAATTTATGTTATGACAAGAAGGTGTTTTTTAAATTCAAACTGGTCCGTAATTAAGAAAGCAATTATTAAGTATACAAAGTATGAAGATAATTTGTAAAATATAGACACAATGACTTTTATCAATTACAGAAATAATGTGTAAAAAGTATATATTTTTAAAAAGCATATAACTAAGAGAGTGAAGTTTGAATGAATTTGTTGGTATCAATGAATGTAATCGAAGAATGCTCTAAGAAAAATGAGCTATTAATTATTTATAAGTATAAATCTCAGCAATCCGTTGTAGTCTAGTTGGTCAGGATATTCGGCTCTCACCCGAAAGACCCAGGTTCAAGTCCCGGCAACGGAAGTTCCTTTTTGACATGGAGAAGAAATCAAATTATAACAAATGTCTATATTTAAACTCATGTTTTTAAATATGTAAATTATGTTTTACATTTATAATAAATTATTTATGTTATGGTGGGAGGGTATGTCTAAATTAAAACTGGTCCGTAATTAAGAAAATAATTAAGTGTATAAAGGAGGAAAGATAATTTGACGCAATATACACAGAAATTCTTTTATTAATTACAGAAATAATGAGTAAAAAGTATATTTAAAAAATATATATTACTAACAGAGTGAGTTTTAAATGAATGTGTTGTTGAAGAATGTTCTAAGAAATTCAACCTATTTATAGTGTTTTATAAATAATTCATTCTTTCTATTTTTAAAGGTAATTTAACAATTCATTATATTTTTAAAACTGGATAATGAACCATTTGTAGAACTATTTTATAATTTAATTTCATTTGTTACTACAGTTTCAAAAGCTAAATAGATTATTTTTATTATTTATAATCATGTAAGTTGGGAAGTGTTTGATATAGAATATATATTATTTTGATTTTTATCAACAATATCTTCAATAATCCGTTGTAGTCTAGTTGGTTAGGATACTCGGCTCTCACCCGAGAGACCCGGGTTCAAGTCCCGGCAACGGAATTGACTATTTATTTTGTTTTTGGGGTTCTTATTCAATTCATAGCTGTCGCTGCAAACGAACATTTTGTAAACAATCCTAGCCAAAAATTGCAAATAAATTTATCCCTCATTTGATTGTTCCTCCAAATAATGAAATCAACGAAGAATTGTATCTTAGTTCGATTTTGTAAATCATGGAAATGGCATTTAGAGTATGAACAATTTTTCGATGGCAGCGTTGTTGCTTTTGGCAAGTAATGTGGAAAAAGAAATTCAGAAATCCGGGGAAGATAAAGTGTTCTTATTCGATTGATGCATGCTTACATGAAACCAACTATAAATTTCATCGATGAAATGAAGAATTTGAGATTTTCACTTCAGTCAGCAAAAGAGGGCACACCCTCCTGAACTAAGTTTCTGACCTTCACTCTCACCGCCCCACTCAACTGGTGTACGCTTTCAGCAATCCCAAAAAGCTCATCTTTTCCCATCTTACTCTTCGATGAAACCAGCACCATTTGAGTTCCACAAAGCTCGTCGTAGATCCTCTCGAACTCTTGCAGCACCTCCTTCACAATCCCCACCCTGTTCCTCTTCAGTAGCATCTTCAGCAACGCCACCACGTGCCTGTGAAAGTTTCCCTCCTCAACCGCGGGTGACTGAAACTTCACACTTTGCAGCAGTTTCAATAGCCTCTCAACATCCCTGTGTACAGAGTGAAGGGAATGGGTATTTTGGGCGACGTCCACGAGAGCTGCTGCATAGCCAGTGGCGGGATTTGAGTTGCATATGGAAGATGAGGGTCTGGGTTTGAGGGGTGAGAGGGAGAAAGGAAGCGAAGGGGAAGATTTGTGGGAGAAAGATTTGGTTTTGGGGAGAAAAGTGGGTGTGGAAGTGGAGAAAACATGATGGGGTTGTTGTGGTCGTGAAGGGGTTGCTTTGAAGGGAAAAAAATCGCGATTTGTTAGGGTTGGCGAAGATGGGAAAGGAGGAACTTTAAGGCTTGAAACCGATGATGAGAGAGTATCCATGGAAAGAGGGTTTCAGACAGACAAGTTTTTAGGTTTTATTGTTTAGGAAAAGAGAAGAAGGTAAGCAGAGGATAAGTTTTCGCCACTTGGTCTCACAAAGGAACACATACTAATGGTATTGAGGTTGACCTAACTCACAATTTCAATGTTCCATAATTCTATTTAGTAAAAGGTGTCATCTTTTTTGGAATTAATGGATATAACACGATGCAATACAATGGATGTTGCAGCAGATTCATGGATCTTTTGAAAATTAAATTCCACCCAAAAAAACTCACTTTTCACATATACATTGGTACATTACATAGAAGCTATAGCAATTTAACATACAGAAAAATTTAATACATTTTATTATAAAAGTTTTGACTTTTTTTTTTTAAATATGGATCATGACTTTCTTATTTAATGATAGATATTGCTATAATTTAATTTTATATTTCATTTTCTTTAAATTTTAATATAATTATTTATAATTTTTTAACTACTTCATTTTTTTCTTCAATGTTATCGTAAAGACTTTTATACTGCTGACTGTTCAGAATGTATTTTATATAACACATTTTCTCGTATTACTTAAAATTTATCAAAATTATAAAATAGAAAGAAAATAATTTTTAAAATTTTACTACTTTTATTAAACTTTAATAAACTAGGAATACCATCTTTTGTTTTGATATACATTGAGCATGGGTAGAAAAATAAAGAGCTTATGATAAATCAAAATTTGACTACTTTTATTATTACTTGATGAACATTTTTATGCATAATCTAATTTTAATTGATGTAGTAGTTAGATTTCAATTATATAGTTAAAGTTAAATATTGTAAAAGTTTAACAACTATAAATATTTACAGTTTTTTGTGTGGAAAGAAACACATATTTGACTAGGTTTAATGTGTGTAAATACAGTATTAATTAATTTTAAACTAATATTATATATATTTTTCATATATGATCTATATAAAAATGCAATTTAATAGACAAGTTTAACATAAAACTATTAAATAAAAATTAATAATGCAATCAATGAAAAATTTATTTAGTGTTGGAGGAAGCCATGTTCCCAAAATATAGGAAGTTAAAATTTCAATTTCCCAATAAACTATGCATTTGCAATCAGGATATGTTAAAATCTTAACTATGGAAATATATGATTTTAGGTGGTTAAAATTAAAGATAATTGCTTATAGAAATAATTATTCTTGACTTTTCTTAAGCTTTGTGTTACTCCTAAGAGTGAAGATATGTAATTTTAGAAAGAGAAATAAAAGTGTGAATTCACACTTTTATATTTGAATGGCAATAGAGAAATACAAGTCCAACAACATTGTCAGCACAAGCTAATAGAACTTCAACATTATATGAACAAGAGAGAAACAACACAACAGAAACACAAAGCAGGGTCAATACAATAACGAGGAATCCTAATCAGAGATAGGACTCACAGAAATCTTAAATAGAGTATGAATCCTAATCTAGACCGAAGGAACCCTAGAAAGGGAGGAAACTCAAAATGAATTAATTAATCGATTTGAAAATGAGATTGAACGGTGGAAAAAAGTTTTCAATCGAAGGAAAAGCTTTTAAACGGAGCAAAAGAGGATTTAATCGGTGAAACTTTAAGAAAATGGTGAAAGGATGACGAAACCCTAGAATGAAATGAAAATAATCAGTGAAAGAGGAAATTTGTTGTTGAATAGGCTGAGGCAATGAAGAAATATGAAATAAGATGACGAATCTGTGAAGAGAAACAGAGCTTACGGTTGATGGTGAGCTCCTTAAGAAGAAAATGCTCTGGCAGAAGAACAGGAGAATGGAGAGAAATTAGGAGTGAGGTAGCGGGACTGCGAGGGAAATGGGAAAATGAGAGAGATATTATCACTTGTTTCTAAAAATCAGTCATAATACATTAAAAAAAATTTCAACCTTATGTCAGATGATGATAATTCCGTAATAATAAGTTTTAAACTTATTTATAAGTTTGTCACCACGTTTTATATTATGACTGATATACGAAAATATGTTATAATATATTTAACTTATAATTTTTATCCATCATAATATGCTATTTTTTTAACTTTTTAGAATAATTTTTTTTTTCAGAACAAACAAAGATTTTTCTTTTACATTTAGTTAAATAGGAGTTGTACTAGAAGGTGTTTTACTCATCCAATACCCTATATATAAATCTATCACATTCATATTCTTAGGATTCTCTGCAATATGAAATTTTCATTAATATCTTTCCTACAATCAAGGGTATAATGGAGGTTCCCTATAAATACTCATAAAGAAATTAAATAAATACAATAAAGAAATCACAAAATTAAGTTAACAGAAGAAAAACCCACAATTATAATTTATTAATAATATTGTACGTGAAATTTTGTCATGTTCAAAGCAATAATATTGTACGTGAAAATTTGTCTACCCGAAATTTACCTTAGTACAAAATAATAAAAATAGTTTAAAGACTATTTTTGTAATTTTTTAATCCACAAATTATAATGATATTTGCAATGTTTAATAGTTCAAAAAGTACAAAATATTTGTCATGTTTGTAATTTTTTATAAACATATATGGGTACTCATTGACATTTCTAAATATACAAAAATTACAATAACTTTTAAATAGATACTTATGTGCATTATATTATATGAATGATTTAATCTTAAAAATACTATTTTATATTGCATAATAATAGTCAATATAAAATGAAATAATCTTGAAATACTTTAATAAGTTTGATCAACACCAAAATAAGACAAGGATTACTTAATATACTATTAAGAGGTCATTCAAATATTAAAATATCTTAATGCGTTTATTTTTTAAGATGAAGAATAAGTGGACGAATTTAATGATAAAATGCATGTTGTTTAAAAAATTGAAGGATAAAAAAGTAAAATTACCTGATTATTCTTAAATTTAAAAATATTATAAAATGATATTTAGATGAATTAAATTTATTTTATAAAAGATATTTTAACGAATGAAATTTAAGAAAAAAATATTATAATAAATAAAAAATATAATATATTTAGTAACATACTAAAAAAAATGTTTAGATATTAAATATTTTTGTGGTAAATATAAAATGACTTATGAATAGTATATATGAAAATTAATTTTTAATCCTCTTCAATTTTTTTAGAAGTCATTTTTTGACTTGTAGAACTCATCTTTTATTTTCAGATTACTCAATAAAAAAAAAATGAAATTTTATTTATGTGGAACCGAGGGAGAAATTGATGAAGGTGCCAGAAGAAACTTCCTCCAGCCCATTAAGATGCAGTTTTGTGGGTGGTAGAGCAAGTTCAACTTTCCATTTCATTTCCTGCTAATTCCTATTAAATAAATTATATATTTAAGTCTCATTTAATAAAAAATAATTTGAATTTTAAGATGAATATTAACACATTTTAACATATTCACAATTTCATGATTTTGAAACAAATAATTATTGAATTTTATTAATAGAAATCAACTTTATTCAACAAAATTATTTTTGGTAATTCAATAAAGATATGTAAAATTGGTTCTAGTGTCAATGAGAATAAATTCTCTTTCTCTTTAGAATCGATTATTCTATTATTCAACTTCAATTACAACCTCCGTCCTTAGTCAACATGAAACCTCACCACAATCATAACATTCATTTTTCATTATTATGGAATCTCACTGTAGTCACAGAACCAGTAGAGCATACATGTGAATAGTGTGTATTTACATTAAAGATATAATTGTATTTGTATCATTAAATCTGACTTATTCAACCTTAGTATGGAGCCATTATAATACTATAATACAGAACTATTTAAGATATATCACTATTTATTAATTATATAATTATATTTATTATTTCACACATATTTAATATATTTTAAAACACAAAATACAATGTCTATCAATGTATTTTGAACATACAGAAAAAAAAAGTAAAAAAAATCCAACAAAATATCCAAATTTCATTACTACCCTACTTGTCTAGAAAATGTTGGCCCATTGAAAGAAAACATAACAAAAAACATGACGAACATATGTACATATTGGTCAAAAAAAGGACATTTACCAAACCTAATTAATATCTTTTGTTAACAAGATTTTTAATTGAAAAATTCTCACAAACCTTTTCAAAGAAAGGTTTATATTTTTAAAAAGTTCGCTAGTTATGAGAAATTGACGCATCAATATAATATATTATTATATATGCATTCAATTACTAATATTCACAACGAACTGAATAGTAACAATAATGACATTTTCATTTTTAAAAGCATTAAATATATTATTTTAGTATTACAATAACTAAAGTAAAAAAAAATAAAAAATAAATACCAGTTCAATATAAACCTTTATATTTAATTGAAAATTATTATTAAAATAAGGATTTCTGTAAACATTCTATCAATAATATATGAATTAATGAATTCTAATACATGACACGACTTTTCTTATTATTTGTTTTTTTAATTGTAATATATATATATATATATAAACTTATTTTTGCTTTGAATAACTTAGAAGTTGATTCAATGATTCATAACAAGAACATACAATAACTATTTAAATGAAGAAAGTGTTTAAAGTGAGAAAAAATTACTCAACCTCTGCCATGTGTTAATGTTGAGAAAAGTCTGAATAAATGGGAAAACTATGTTAAAATGAAATTATTTTATACACATTATTTTTTCTTGTAAACTGAATTACTTATACTTGATACTTGTAAATGACTTGGTTATTTTTTGTTTTGTTTCTTTTTTCTATGGTTTTATAAATATATATATATATATATATATATATATATATATATATTTTCTGTCTGTAATACACCTTTTTAAAATTTTATAATATGATGAGAAGAATTTTATCACTCATATCTTATTATTAAGATAACAAGTCATACAAAATTTACAGAAGTCTAATAATCCAAATAAATAATGGAAGTTCATATGATTTTAAGTATCATATGATTATTTTGTATTCTATTAAAATCTCAATAAAATATCACATACGATAAGATATTCTTTAATGCCTAAAAGTGTCTTTTGCATACTACAAGATTTTTTTAACAACATTTCCTAAAAATATTTTGAAATTTTATCATAGGAACCAATTAAGAAAAATGTGTTTTGAAATAAGACCTATTATGGTTCTATATATCTTTGATGCCGATACGACATCTGTTGCTGGATTGGATGGGATAATTACCCTCAAACAACCGAGAGGAATTTACGTGCCATCATCTTGTTTGATTAGATGCCGCTGCAATAAATGACCATTGGTGAAGGAGATTGTTTCCGTGATATTCATCTTTTGCTTCTTTTTTATGTCATGGACTTATATAAAAATACTAAACAATAGCTTCTTTGGTTTGTTTATCGGTATCCACGGTTAAAAAACCTGTGATTAATGCAACAATTGTCCAACAATCACTGTTACTGCATCATGGCTGATGCAACTTCACTGTTACATTTTACAAGAAGAAATTATATTGTTTGTACTATACCAGTTCTGTCGGTGCATAAAGTCCCAACCTGGATGTTATTGCAGTCCCTACAATGGATTTTTAGAATGTTTAATTTCGTTCGTTACCGTGATGTGCTCACTGCGATGGGCCTTTAAGAACAAATGGTAGGCCATGCATGCTCATATTATAAATTTACACTATGGTCCCGTGTAGATGTCTTTTCTATGATACCTATTTTATAAAAGAAGTAAAATAATAAGATAAATTAAGTTTTCATGTTTTGATGTTTTAACATTCTTAATTTCTTCTTTCAGATGAGTTTCATTTTTAAGTTTTGCATTAAGAGCCTATGCATCTCTAGTCAAAATGGGAAACACTAGACAACAATACCAATGGGATAAGCAAGTAGAAAACATCAATTCAGATCCCTTTGTTAATTGAAGAACCTGCATAACAGCTAAGGAAATTCAGATAACATTATATCCAAGTTAGGAACTATGTTTGATTTAATTAGAAGTACTTGTGCATTCGTTTTAATGATGAAAACAAATATCTTAGTCATAATTAAGATTTGGAGTCATTTGACAGATATAAAATCTGCAAAAAAAATCGTTAAAAGAAGGCATGTGTATGCTTGCAACAGACATTAAGATCACTGAATATGAACCAGACATTTCATCAACCAGTCATTAAATTACCTGTGATTCTCAATCCCTTTCCCAAGCATCACAACTTCTAGAAATTTTTTAACAATTGTCTGTATCTTATTTTCAATTTATTGCCAAACTGCTGCATGTATTACATATATTACAGAAGGTAATAATGCCCCCACAATATTGTCATGTAAATATTATTATATTTGGTATAGTGCATTCAATTTGGTAAAGCATTAAAGGGAGACAGAGACTGGGCCATTACTTTACCCATTTCCTTCCTTTGCTGCCGTTGATTGCACTCTGGTCTTGTTCATTTGATTTTTTTCTTTCCTTCCTTTTCCATATTCTTTGCTTTCTCCTACTTACCTCCACGACCAATAGGAAAGATTGAACCGATGTTTTAGAGGCTAGTTTGAGCAAGGGCAAGAAGAAAGTTGGTTGCTTAAACTTGATTTGAAGCTCTTGGTGATCTTGGGAAGAAAATGAATCAGGAAATGAATGGCGTTGAGAGTGAGAGAGTGAGAGAGAATATGCATGAGAAAATAGATTATGTGTTTAAGGTGGTGGTGATAGGGGACTCGGCAGTGGGAAAGAGTCAAATGCTCTCAAGGTTTGCAAAGAACGAATTTTGCTTTGACTCGAAGTCCACCATTGGAGTTGAGTTCCAGACCAGAACTGTTACAATCAATGACAAAGTTATCAAGGCCCAGATCTGGGATACTGCTGGCCAAGAAAGGTTCACCTTCTCTCTCTCATGTTTGATTTTGTTCACATTAAGCTATGTACAGATAAAAACTTGCTGAAAGTTGGATCATTTTTCACAATTTTGTGTCGGGGTGAAGTAAAATCCTTATGTTAAAATGGGGTATTTTTTGTTTTTATGTAATCTACTGTGTATGGTGTGGTACAGGTACAGGGCAGTGACAAGTGCATACTACAGAGGTGCATTAGGAGCGATGGTGGTGTACGACATAACTAAAAGACAGTCGTTTGATCATGTGGCTAGGTGGGTTGACGAACTGCGAGCACAAGCAGACAGCTCCGTTGTGATAATGCTGATTGGGAACAAAGGAGACCTTGTGGAGCAAAGAGTGGTGCATGCAGAAGATGCAGTGGAGTTTGCAGAGGATCAGGGCCTCTTTTTCTCTGAGACTTCAGCTCTCAGTGGTGAGAATGTGGAGACTGCCTTTTTCAAGCTTCTGGAACAGATTCATAGGGTCGTCTCGAAAAGGTCATTGGAAAGTGGTAGAGGGAAGTCCACACGTCACAACAATTTTCCCACTCTTCATGGATCAAAACTGGATGTTATATCAGCTGCTGAATTGGAAATTAGTGAGATGAAGAACTTATCTTCATGTTCTTGTTAAGATATAAGTAAAAGGAGAGAGAGAGAGAGAGAGAGAGGGAAAGTAAAAAATACATGCAGTAAATCCGTTTTATACGTATAAAAAAAAATCTGTTGAACTATTCATCAAATGCGTTTGATGAGAAGAGGATGATTGAGTTGATCTCGTCCTTGCATATTTTCAGTTTGATTACGACATATTACAGTGACAGCAATTTGATGTATTGTTTTACCATTCAAGGGAAGAAGAAAGAGTGCAGAGCTTATATCAAACTTTGATTATGCTTTGAGAGGGTAAAAAGGTGGAGATGTGATTTAATTTGTTTATATACGAGTTTTAGGGAAAATTTTACATAAGCATTTTTTCTTTTTCTACGCTTAATAAAAAAACTAACATTTTGATTTTTTTTTTTTTTAGTTTATTCATCTGAATTATGTTATATCTTAAAATAAAAATGTAATGTCAATCAGTAAATTTTATACGAAATACAATAAACTTGTTAAAATATTTTCAAAATTTTATGATCAAATTCATGAATATAGAAATATGAAAATTAACAAGGTTTTGACAGAAAATAATAATTTTTTTTTTCTAATATTATAAGCATCTTGGACTCAGTAGGCTTGTTCAGCCCATGAAAGTGTGATCCAAATGGGTGTTTCATCCTCCACCTCCAAGCTTTCATCATGCACCTCCAAAAATTACCATTTTAACCTTAGTTAATATTATTTTAATATTTTCTCTTTCTTCATAAAGTTATTCTGCACCTTTCTAACTTTTTCTCTTTCTTATTAAAGTCAACCTACACCCTTCTAATTTTTTCTCTCTCTTATTATAGTCATCCTATACCATTTTAATAGACTTTAAAATCTATACAATTTTTTTATAAATTTTTTAAATTTTATTTTAAATTTAATAATAGTCTAATTTAATTTAAAATTT